>NW_021635243.1:0-234927 GCF_004799145.2 Neltuma alba
CCATCTTTGTGCATGTATGTGGTAATGTTTGCTATGAGATTCCCCCGAATCTCACCCCCTCCTAACCAACCATTTAGGTCAATCAATGATGGGCACTAATGGCATGAGAAGCAAGGAGAAGAAGTGGAGAATTATTAATGCTAATGATTGATATTATTATTCAATGTATAATTCTCATATGTTGTAAGTATGCTATGAATGCCATCAATTCAATGTATGTGCTTAGGATGTTTATGGCATGAATGAAAGCATATGAGCATGAATGGGAAAAGTAAGCCCATGAGGTATGCCAAAGAAATAAAAAGAATTAAAGTAAAGAGATATTAAGGGATAAAACGTAGGTCCCGAAGCAGTTAATTTCAAGCTTCAGTTCGACCTATCATATGAATGAGTTAAGCTACGGAATTTGGAAAACTTATAATGCATATCCCAAGCTTTAAAATGAGTGGTAAATCACATCATTTGGATGTGTATACAACGAGATATGAATTTTTGAAGTTAAGGCGCAGAATCTGGAAAGTCCAGATTTTACCAAATGAATAGTAATTTTATTCCAATAAACTGTACGTTTTCAGTGAGGATGAGTTCAGTTGAATATTTTTCCCTTAAAGAGTATTGAAAGAGCTTTTCGTAGAATTTTGGAACACCTCCATATGATTTTCCAAAGTTGGACCTGTAATTTGAAAACTGGATAGTGAACAGTAATTTTCCGAAAATTAACGTCCAAATTGAAATTTTTAAGCTTAAGACCATCCAAAGTGGTCTGGAATGGTTCTAAATGACTGCTAAGATACTATATAAGTAAGGTGTGACACTAAGACTAAGAGAAAGGGTTGAGGTTCAAGAGAGATAGTCTTGAACTTTATGTAATCTAGTGGTCCTAATGGATTGTATGATCAATGTGACTATGTTTAGGACCTTTGGAACATCCAAGAGGATGTTTGGTGATGTTGACCGAATGTCCACATGGTTGGAAAGACAAGGGAATCAAAGGAAAAGCAAGGGGAAAGCCATGTTACAAGGTAGTGAACTTACCTATACTGTGTGCTTGATATGTATGCTTGCATGATGTGATTGTGTTGCCATGATGTGACTAAGTTATGATGAAATGTTTGCAAAGTTATGTTTGCAAGTTTATGTTATGTTATGTTTTGCCTTGGCAATATGTTATGGAAGCATGAAATGCTTTAGCTTACTTTCCATGGCATTCATGTGTTAATGTTAAACATGTCATGCATGTGCATTATGTCTTGCATGCTTATGGGTAGTGTTTGCTATTGAGATTCCCCGAATCTCACCCCTCCCTAACCAACCATTTAGGTCAATCAATGATGGGCAATAATGGCATGAGAAGCAAGGAGAAGTAAGCGGAGAATTATTCTTGTTAATGGATGAGACTGTTGATAAATGTATAATTCTACTATTTTTGTGAACTATGTTATGGATGCCAATGATGCCATGTATTTAATTATAATATTTATGGATAAATGAAAGTGTATGAGCATGAATGGGAAAGAGTAAGGCCATGTTATGTATGCCAAGAAATAAAAAGAATTAAGAGATGTTAAGGGATAAAACATAAGTCTGGAGTTGTGAGTTTGTAGCTCCGTTTGACCTATCAAACGAGTGAGTAGTAGGTCATAGATTTGGCATCAAAGAGATCTGATGTTTCTCTTTAAAATGAGGGGTAGTTTGCCTGATTCCGATAACCGAGCAGAAAGTTATGCCTTTCCAAAGTTAGGCAAAAATACAGTAAATCCGAAATGACCAAATGAACAGTAACTTTTTCAAAGGAAATTGAGCTCGAATTTCAAGGCAATCAGTTCAGAAAATTTTTTCCTCAAAATTTATCCAAAGAGCTTTCTGTAGAACTTGGAATCACTCAATTTCAATTTTTCTACAATTAGTTACGAATTTTCGAAGTTTGTCACATTTTAAGGTGACAATGAATAGTAACCCGTAAATGAAAATTTCAAACTTGATTTTCAATCAATTGTAGCCTTCAAAAGTGATTCCAAATGCTTCCGCAAGGAAAGTTAATTGATTTAAACATGAGGTGTTACATTACATCACAAGTGTTAAAGGTTCTTTACTCAATTCACTTATTCAAATGCTCTACCATATGCTTGTAATAGCTCTACCTTTCCACCACTCAAATACATAAGTACTCAAGAATCAAGAGGACTTTTGGCTTGTAATGTAAAGGTGGGGAAGAAATGCACAAGAATGCATATGAGGATGGAGTTAATATGTGAATCAATGTGTAGAATTCAATAGCATTAGTAATGTTCAATTAAGGTTTGATTCTTGATCTTGAATTCCTAAGCTATAAAAGTGCTTTTATTCCCACTTTCTTTCCTTTCTTGCTTTTTCATTTATTTTCAACTTTTCTATTCTCTTTCTCTTTTTTCTTTTTTTCTTTTACATTCGCATGTTTCTTCTTTCTTCTTTTTCTTTTCAGTTTTTTTTTTCAAAGCTCAAGTATGCATCTCCTCATATCAATCCATCAATTGAATCCATCAAAATGCTAGTGAATTCTGAAAGAATGAATGAAATGAAATATGCATCCTTGTAGGAAAGAAGTTTTATAATGAGAGTGAAATGAATGGAAAAATTCAGCTAAAAGGCTCAAATGGGTAACAAGGGATAAATTGTGTAGGGGTTTAGCCATTTGGTCTAAGTAGCTAATTTGAATGAATGCCTCAATCATGTTCAAGAGTACTAATGTTGCATGTGGTCTTGATTAAGAACTAAGACAAGTTCTAGAGAGCATAAGAAATAAGTGAATGCACACACCAGAAATGAATATAAAGGCTCAAAGAATCCTTCCAACTAGGCTTTGTCTTCCATATTCATTCACTTCAGCTAAAGAACACATCATGCTTAATCTCTATGCATTAAAATTTCACTTCAAGATATTAATTTCCAAATCAAATCAGTCACAAATGTAACATTAGAATTCCTGAAGCAAGCTTAAACCTTCAAAAAGTTATTGAAAACTGAGGTTTTACAAAAGACACAAAACACACAAAAACACAACATTCACTCCCCCACACTTGATCCTTGCATTGCCCTCAATGCACTTTGAACAAAAGATAGCAAGGAAAAATGGGCAAGGAAGGAATGGAAAGAAAGAACAAAATACTCAAAAACAAACTAAAAATAACCTACACTTGCTACTATTTATGTCCCCCCCCACACTTGTTCAAAAATGGAGTTCAAGAATGAAAATAATCAAATAATCACAGACTAAGGTATGTAAGGAAGGGGACAACCTGAGATTATGGTGGGTCAAAATTTTCCTTATAGATTTTGAGCAGGTGGCCATTGACCTTGAAAGTCTTGCCGCTCTTCTCATCTAGCAACTCTATCATGCCAAACTTGTGCACTTTAGTGACCAAGTATGGTCCTTCCCATCTAGTGCTCAACTTCCCAGGTTTAAATGTGAATCGTGCCTTGTACAGCAACACTTTATCTCCAACCTTGAAAGTCTTCCTTAAGATTTGCTTGTCATGAATCATCTTCGTCTTCTCCTTGTAGAACCTGGAATTCTCATATGCTTCAAGTCTCAACTCTTCAAGTTCCTGTAATTGCAATAATCTTTCCATGCCAGCAGAATCAAAATCAAGGTTACATGCTTTTACAGCCCAAAGAGACTTATGTTCAATCTCAACCGGTAGGTGACACATCTTACCATAAACCAATCTATAAGGAGACATGCCTATTGGGGTTTTAAATGCAGTTCTATATGCCCACAAAGCATCATCTAATCTGGCACTCCAATCCTTCCTAGATGGTTTAACTATTGTTCAACACCTTCTTGATTTCTCTATTGCATTTTCAGCCTGCCCATTACTTTTAAGGTGTGGATGTCTATGTGTCACACCATACTTAGTGAATAATTGTTGTTATGTATTATATAATATGATGATAAGCTAATACTATGTAGGAATAATGAATAATAACTTGTAGCATTTATTACAAAATGAGTGCCATTATCACTAACTACTGCTCTAGAATGCCAATCTAGAAAAGATGTTATTTTTCAGAATTTTTGAAACAGTGGCAGCATCATTCTTTTGGTTGCTATGGCCTCTACCCATCGTGAAAGGTAATCAACTGCAAGAAGAATGTATGTAAAACCCATAGAAGGAAGAAGAAAGGGCCCATAAAATCAATACCCCATACTTCAAACACCTCACAGAAAAGCATTGGGTGTTGGGGTAATTCATGTTTCTTAGTTAGGCTACCAAATCTTTGACAAATATCACAATTCTTGCAATACTCATAAGAGTCTTTAAAGAGTGATGGCCAATACAAACCAGCTTCCAATATTTTTCTTGCAGTCTTGTTAGCACTAAAATGACCTCCACAAGTTTGAGAGTGGCAAGCATGCAGGATGTCTTGAAATTCTTCATTTGGCACACATCTTCGAATGATTTGGTCGCTGCATACCTTCCAAAGGATTGGAGGGTCCCAAATATAGTGTTTAGACTCACTCTTAATCTTCTGCATCTAAAATGAGACAAGAAGGAGGAATTAGACCAGCAACTAAAAAGTTGACAATGTGACAATACCAAGGTTCCATGAGAGACAAGGTAGAAACAGAACAATCCTTAAACTCATCACAACCAAAATCTAATCAAGTACTCCCCTTGTAGTTTCTGGTAAGCGACTTAGATGGTCAGCCACCACATTTTCTGCTCCAGGCTTGTCTTTGATGTCAATATCAAATTCTTGGATCAACAACATCCACCTTAAGAGCCTCGGTTTGGATTGTGGCTTGTTGAAAAGATACTTAACAGCAGAATGATCAGTGAAAACAGTAACTTTAGAGTTAATTAGATAAGGTCTAAACTTGTCTAATGCGAAAACAATAGAAAAGAGCTCCTTTTCATAGTTGTGTAATTAGTTTGAGCCTTATCTAGTGTCTTTGAAGCATAAGCAATAACTTTGGAAACCTTACCATCCTTTTGTCCCAAAACTACACCCACTGCATTGTTAGAGGCATCACAACACAATTCAAATGGTAAATTCCAATTAGGGCAAGTCAAAATAGGTGGAGAAGTCAATCTGGATTTAATCTCATCAAAAGACATTTTACACTCATCAGTGAAATCAAAGGAAGCATCTTTTTGCAGTAATTTGGACATTGGAAAAGTCACTTTACTAAAATCTTTTATGAATCTTCTATAAAATCCAGCATGGCCTAGGAAAGATCTAAGCTCCTTAAGATTTGTTGGATAGGGTAAAGATGAAATTACTTCAACTTTTGCTTGTCTACCTCTATTCCCTTTTCAGAAATTAGGTGACCTAGAACTATTCCTTGCTGAACCATAAAGTGACATTTTTCAAAATTCAGGATAAGGTCCTTTTCAACACATTTGGATAGAGCTTTTTCCAAGTTCACTAAGCATTCATCAAAATTATTTCCATAGATGGTAAAGTCATCCATAAACACCTCAATCCCATTCTCTAGCAAATCACTAAAGATGGATAGCATACACCTTTGGAATGTGCCCGGTGCATTGCAAAGTCTAAATGGCATTCTTCTATATGCAAATGTGCCAAAGGGACAAGTGAATGTAGTCTTCTCTTGATCTTGAGGTGCAATGGGAACCTGAAAATAGCCACTGAAACCATCAAGGAAACAATAGTGAGATTTACAAGCTAATCTTTCAAGCATTTGATCTATAAAGGGTAGGGGAAAATGATCTTTTCTTGTAGAATCATTAAGCTTCCTATAATCAATGCAAACACACCAAGAATTCTGGATTCTAGTGGGGATTAATTCATTTTTCTCATTCCTAACCACAGTGATCCCACTTTTCTTAGGAACAACCTGAACTGGACTTACCCACTCACTATCTGAAATAGGGTATATGATACCAGCACTAAGCAGCTTTGTTACTTCCTTTTTAACAACATCAAGTATGAGTGGGTTAAGTCTTCTTTGAGGTTGCCTTATGGGCTTTGCATTGTCATTTAACAGTATTCTATGAGTGCAAATTGAAGCATTAATACCAGGAATATTGCTAAAGACCACCCAATTGCACTTTTATACCTCTTCAAAACAGCAAGTAATTGAGACTCTTCAAGATCAGTCAAAGAGTTAGAGATTATCACCGGTAGTCTTTCATTTTCAGCTAAAAATGCATACTTCAGTGTTGAAGGCAAGGGTTTAAGCTCCAATTCAGGAGGTTGAACTACTGAGGGTATCAGTTTCTTGAGCTCCAAGGTAGTGCAATTATTTTCAGATTGCTTCAAAGCTTCAATACCAAAAATTGCAGCTGTACATTCATCCTCATATGAGTAATGCTCCTTGATTGGTCCCTACAACAATGCATTTAAAACATTTGTAAATCCATGTGAAAACTCAAAGTTAGATGCAGAATAATCTTGAGGAATTCCAATTTCACAAGTAAAATTAGATTGCAAAAGTGCACTCCCTATGCTGTATATTTCGGCAAATTTGGTTGGTGTCATGCTTAATCTCCTAGGGTTGGGAGCAGCTACACTTCGCATGATTCCCAAGAAGTGTTCCAGTTCTGCATAGTTAAAGAAATTAAGATCAAGTGACTTGTAAACAGGAGTGGAATACAAAATGTGATAAGAATTTAAAGACAAATCCTGTTGTTCATAAGGTTTAGCTTCATGCTCCTTGAATGGGAATTCGGTCATGAGAGTTGGGCTAGTCTTGCAATCATGATTCTTGTGCCTTTCACCTTCCCCTTCTTGTATAGGAGTTGATTCACTCTCTTGTGCTGTTGAGAAATCTACAAGTAATCTTCTTGCAAGTTGTTCATCACTTGACAGTGTGGAATAACATCAATGGAAGACTTAATGGATGAAACTGAAGATAACTCACTCCAAGTGGAAAGCCAGCCATCAATTTTAGAATCAATGCTAGGCACATCATCAAGGTGTGAAGAAAAAGAAGATGAAGGAGAATATATGGAAGAGAAAGAAACGAAAGAATCTTCAGTATCATCATTGCTATCATGCTCAAAAATAGATTCACACTCATTTTCAAGTGACAAATCAATCATATTAAGCCCCAACAGAGAATAATCCTCATGTGGATGTTTCATCATCTCATACATATTAAATTGAATTTCTTGACCACCAAATTCCATTTTTATAATTCCATCTTTCATGCAAATCATGGTATTGGCAGTTCTTAGAAATGTCTACCCAAAATTAATGTGCTTTCACTTATGGCCTCATTAGTCATATCTAGCACATAAAAATCAGCAGGAAATACAAGGTCTTTTACTTGAACCAAAATGTCTTCTAAGATTCCCTTGGGATTCCTAATAGACTTATCAGCTAGTTACACTAAGACACTTGTAGGTTTCATGATTTCAACTCCCAAAGCATAATAAACAGAACTTGGCATCACATTAATAGCAGCGCCCAAATCTAGCAAAGCTTTAGAGATATGAAACTTACCAATTTGACAAGGAATGGAGAAAGCTCCTAGATCTTGGCATTTCACAGGTAATTGAGCTTTAAAAAGGGCTGAAACATTAGGGCCAACTTGCACCAATTCATTAGTTTTAAACTTTCTTTTGTTAGTGCAAATGTCTTTTAAGAATTTTGCATATTCAGGCACTTTCTTCAACAAATCTAGCAAAGGAATATTAATTTCTACTTTACTAAAGAAATCTAATACCTCTTTATTCTGTTTTTCTTTTGCAACCTTCTATCCAAACATAAAAGCTCTAGGGAAAGGCAGATCTTTCAAGCTTACCTCCTTACCTTGACTTCCCGGTTTGTTGTTCCTGTGAAAATCTTCAACTCTCTCTGGCTCCATCTTTCCTTTGTCTGGTTAGGCTCTGAAATTCTCGAAGAAGATTGTCCCAAGTCCTCTCCTAATGGTGCTTTATGGACTCTTTCATTATCCTGAATTAAAGGGCTTGCTTCAGTTGTGCAACCTTCAGTAGTTACACTTCTAAATCCGGCTTCTTTTCTTCCTTACAGAAGTTGCTTCTCTCTTAAGCTTTCAGATTCCACACTTGTTGGTTTCTTTTTCTGGACAGAATTCCCTTAGTGCAATGATCTTCCTCCAAGTCAGATTCTTCATCATTTTCATTGAATGTCACCTTTCTTCCACTTCTCAAATTTATGGCATTCAATGACTTGGGATTAATCACAGTATTGGAAGGCAAAGCTCCACTTGTTTTTGCTTGAAAACTACTGAGATTATCTGAAATTTGGGTAACAAAGTTAGCCAAATTTACAGTCTTAGTCTCCCATTGTTCAACCCTATTCTCTATAGCAGCCATTCTTGCATCAGATGCAGTGGTATGCTTATCAATTCTGTCCATTTGAGATGCCATAGCACTGAGATTAGCATTCATACTGTTCATGCTTTTCAACAAGAGGGACATGTCATCATTCCTTGAATTACCAACTTCTTGAGTAGTTTGGGAAGGAACCATAGCTTGTTCTGAATGTTGACGTTGCTGGAACTTATTCTGCATGAACCTCTCCTTGTTGTTCTCTCCTCCTCCCCATCTAAAATTGGGATGATCCTTCCATCCTTCGTTATAAGTGTTGGAGAAAGGGTTCCTTTGCTGATATTGACCGGATCTTTGTTGATACATGGCTGACACTTCTTCAAATTGAGAAGGGCAAGATTCAGTCCAATGCATCATGGAACCACAGGAGTCACAAGAGGGAGCTACCAAGGCTTGAGATGTTCCCATAGCACCACATTGTTTAGTTGACAAGAGTTGCTCCATCCTAGTCATTCTCTTGTCCATCCTCTCTGACAAGGCAGCAATTTGAGAGTCAAAGTTAGTAGGATTTGACCTCAAAATTTCATTGACAGATTGGTTGTCCCTTGTGCTGAATTGTTGATTGTTGTTAGCCATCTTCTCCAATAATTCCCAAGCATTGTGAGGAGTCAAATCAAACAGTGAACCATGGGCTGCAACATCTATTGTGTTCTTGTGATGAGATAGCAAGCCCTCATAGAAATATTGGACTAGATTAGACTTGTTGATTTGATGATTTTGACATTTAGAAAGCATGGCTAGAAATCTTGTCCAATACTCATACAAGGTTTCTCTACTATCTTGTTGAACTCCATAGATAGCCTTCCTTAATTTAGAAGTCCTTGATGCAGGAAAGTACTTCTCTAAAAAGGCCTTCTTTAGTTGTTCCCATGTAAGTGTTGTGAAGTGTTGAGGTAGACTTTGCAACCATTCTTTGGCATTTCCTTCTAATGTGAAGTGGAAAGCTCTCCTTAGCACATCTTCCAATTGAGCACCATGGGGCTTCATAGAGGAATAAACCGCATGCATGTTTTGAAGGTGTCTATATGGATCATCCCCTGCAAGACCAAGGAATCTTGGTAAGGTATTAATCAAGGTACCTTTAAGTTCAAAATCAGCTTCAAAGTTATAAAAACCACATGGATCACAGTTCACACTTGAGTTATTAATTTCTCTAATGCTCCTATTCTCCTCATCTCTATTCAATTGAAGATTAGTATTATGAATAGTTTCAGCTTGCCTTTCATTTTGAGGTCTATTTGTAGCATCACCTCTCTCAGTTTGAGTATTGTTATTATTTTGATCCATCACAAAATGATTGTCTATAAACCCTCCTAAAGTAGGTTCAGATTCTGAGGAAGAACAAGATTCAACTTGAGGAAGAGAGTCACTCACTATAGGTTGCTTACTAGACTCAGCTATTTGTTTGGTTTTCTTGATTTGCCTAAGAGTTCTATTGATTTTCCAATCAAAAGGTATAAGAGCCTTATCCTGGGACATGCAACTAAGGAACAAGAGAATAGACTAATAAAATAAATGTGAAAAAGCAATTAGACAAAAGAAAGAAATCAGAGAAAAGACAAAAAGTTAAGAGGGGATCCTGTAAATCTGTCGTGGCCTCTATTGCAGAGACAAGTGCTGAGCTGAAATTGGACAGGCACTGCGGCCTCTGGTGATATTCGCCGTGGCGCTTGTTGCAGAATTGATACTGTGAAAGGTGCTGTGGTGCCTAGTGATATCCGCCGCGGTGCCTGATACTGATAAACCAAATGGACGAATTCTGCAGCAGCTTCTGACACTGTTCACACCTTCACTCCTGCAAATTGAACCCTTAACACAATGGTATTAATTTTTCAACAAGAAAAAGATCTCAAAAGTGTAAAAACAATCAACCATCATTAGATTTAGTGGAAGAACAATTAAAAGGAAAAAGGTTGCTACAGCAAGGATTCAAACAATTCACAGCTGACCAAATTGTGTTAACTCCATGATAACCTATGGAATGAATTTGGAACACAGCAATAAGGGAAACAACTTAACAACAAAGCATAAGAGTGAAAATACAAACACAACTCAAAAACACTAAAGCTACTTTTTATGAAGTTTTGGGTTTTCAAATATATTTTTTTTCCTTGGCAAACCAGCGAATTGTTGAGAATCTCAACAAGTAAGGCTCCCCGGCAACGGCGCCAATTTGATAAACCTTGTCGCTAGGTAATCAAAGTTTTACTAGGGAAATGCAGCAAGTGAGGCACTACCTAGGTCATTCTTCTCAAGGAGCCTTAAGTTGTATTTCAATTCTTAACAATTCACTTTTAATTATCAAATTACCAAGATGAAAGCATGAGTTTTAGAAAACAGAAATTGAAACAAGAAACAAATCTAATGAAAGGTAAAATGCAAAAGAAGATTCAGATAAGAGATAGTAGTTCCCCTAGCAATTTATCCAACCTTCCTTGTTCAATCTTATAATTTGGAGTCTCTTAATGTCAATTAAATGGATAGATTCAGCTACTGCTCAAATCTCTCTAATCACAGATCAAAAACAACTATCTTACTAGATTCATTGTCTTGCTCTGGTGAGAAGGAAAATCAATTGACAAGAACACTTGAGAAGTAAGTTGCAATTCTCTAAGGATGATCACAACTGTGACTCATCAATTTATTCAATCAAAATTCAGATTTACAGAACAACAGTTCAAGTAAAAACGAATTAGATCTACAAAACAACAGAGAATCCTCTATTCAACTGAATCAAGGACACAACTCACATCTGAATGTTCAATCAGATCTAAATTCCAAGAAACATAAATCTAATCACTCAACCTTCATTCTAATAACAATTGTTCAACTGAAACAAATGAATCTTAGAATAGAAAGTGGAAAATAGATCTGAAACGACTCCCTGTTCAGCTCTATGAACTCAGGTCAGCTTCATTGCTAGGAAAACTTGGAAATTTAGCTACTCATACTCTGGATTAGGGTAGAAACAGCAAGAATTGATGAAAGATTCATGGTTGATCAGTGGAAATTGATGAATTTGGACGAAAATGGAAGAAGGAATTGAGAGAAGGCGGAGATAATAAGAAAATCGCATCTGGAGATGAATGAGAAACTGGAATCTGGTCTCCCCGTTGAAGCGCGCGACTCTGTATTTAAATCTGGAATTTTTCGTCATCCGCCACGGTGCCTTCATCCATCCGCCGCAGCACCTGGCCTGTACGGTGCCGTTTTGATTAGTGATCCTAAGCTTCATGTAAATACCAATCCGTCGTGGCGCCTCTGTCCATCCGCCGCGGCGCTTTTAAACGAGAGTCCCCTTGGAAATCCGCCATGGCACCTTTCCAAATCCGTCGTGGCGCCTCAGACAGAACTGAAACTCCCTGAAATTCACACCAAAGCAGGGATCAAAAGTACACACATATAAAATCATATAAAAACATGTAAAAACACCTGCAAAACCTCACAATTCCTCTCACCAACTCTTACGCACAATAGAAGCTAACTATGCCCAAAGTATGCAAATATAGATGGTAAAAGCATGAGTTTAGGGCTAGAAATGTATGCAAATAATGAGACTTATCAGGTGCCGCATCGAAGAATTCTCTTCGCCGCGGCAAACTGTGTTAGTGCTGATACTCTGATATTGTGTTGTGTCATCCTTTGGTCTTTGATCTTGGCTCCAATTCTCAAGTGTCCTACAATAAAAAGCAACAATTTGAAGCATCAATTGTCCTAGAAATCCACTGAATACAATTAATAACCAATTATGACAATTTTAACCTCAAAAAGACACTAACTCAAAGCAAGGACTCTTAATCTAAATTAAGCACAATCATCATCAAAAGGAGCCAAAATCTATGATAAATACCCTTAAAATGATATGAAATAACATAGAACAATTGGGTTCAATCAAATCCCCCACACTTAAACCTTTGTACTCCTAGACAAAGGCAATACAAAACTAGAGCAAGAGAATAGAATTAATACAAATCAGAACCCCTAAGAATTCAAAGTAAGAAAGCATTAGTGCCATTAATCCAACTCTTCAAACAAGCATCCATAGTGATCTAGGTTAATGAGAAGGGATTAAAGTATAGTACAATCAATGCAATGGGAATGAGCAAAAGAGAAAACACTCAAGATATAACCTGTTTCACTCTATTCACCGAGTTAGGGTAATTCTCTTTCAAATCCACTTAATCAACCACTTTGCTATAAGCTTGTTAGAATCCTACCTCTCCACTTTTAATTCACAAATGTAATGATCAAGAGGACTTTTAAGGTTATGATAATGGGAAGGGTTAAATAAAATAAGATGAGGTGAAAAGATATGAAATGATTAAGCACCAAGCATTTTAGAAAAGGTTTCCAACTACTATTTACTCTATTTCTCTAAAAGCACAACTTTGTTCTTCAAACCACCAATGAATTGCCTTGTTTGAACATTTTATTCTATTGGTACCATTTTATTTTGATCTTTCTTTCTTTGGCTTTTCTCAAGCATTTTCTTCTATTTCTTTTCCTTTTTCTATTTCTTTTCTCTTTTTTTTTTTGGCAATTCCAAACCCAAGAAGACAAAGTTTAACATATCATGAATAGAATAGTAAAAAATGTTAGAAACTTGAATGTATAATGCATGTCTTGGCACTTAAGAAAAGATGAAGGCTCAAATGGTTAGCAATGGAGAAAATCATGTGGGTTTGTGTTTGGGATGCAAGGGCTTAGAAAAGAATACCTCTATCATGCTCATCACATTAATGCAATTAGTCTTGATTAAGAATTAGAACAAGTTCTAGAAAGTGGAAGATATAAGTGGATGCAACTCACTATGAATGAAATCAGGCTCAAAGAATCTTCCAACAAGGCTAAATCTCAAATGCTCATGCACAGAGATTAATTGTACTCCAGATTAATCACAATACATTAACTCAATCAATATAAAAGCAAGCTTGAAGAATTGTGACCAATGAAACTAAAACAATCAACTTTGAACAAATAGCAATTCTCATGAGTATCAATATGGGTTTAAAAACATTTACCAAAGTCCAAAAATACATAAATTCAAGTGTAAGTTAATTGAAGCAAAAATTTTCAAAATTTTGACACAAAATCTTCAAATTAAGTTAAAAAATCAATCAAAATTTTGAAATTTTTTTTAGAAACCATATTTTCAATAAACATAGGAAAACACAACACAATCAGTAAATATTAATCCCTCCCCTACACTTGAACTTTGCATTGTCCCCAATGCAAAACTCAAGGGCAACCCTAAACAAGAGAAACCAAAACCAAAAAGGGAGGAAAAGAAAAGAAAAGAAAACAAACTACTTTTACTACTGGCTATGTCCCTCCCCCACACTTATCTCACAAAACAAGCAAATAATTCAAAAGATAAGAGTTAAGGAAGGAAAGGGACAACCTTGAGAACGAAATCTCTTCAAACTCTTGTAGGAGAAATTCTCACCCCGGATGAGAAACACGCATTTCTTCCATGTGCTCACTTCTCCTTTATTGATCTTCCTCAGTAGTGGTGGTGCGGAGTCCTGCAAGCAAGTAGAACCAACAGCAATACTACATCCAGAAATAGAAACATGAAGAGGATAAAAATGAAATAAAGACAGCTTAGAAGTTAATCTCTCCAAGTAACTATCACAACCAAGGAAATCAATAGTACTCCCATCAGTAGGAGTCAAATTTTTATTTAAATTTTTGAAATACTCAAGCTTATGTGAAGTGGAAGCTGAAGAATCCAACTGATAGTTGTTGGAGTACAGTACATCACTATCACATTCACAAGAGGTAGT
Organism: Neltuma alba; assembly: GCF_004799145.2. Taxonomy (NCBI): domain Eukaryota; kingdom Viridiplantae; phylum Streptophyta; class Magnoliopsida; order Fabales; family Fabaceae; genus Neltuma; species Neltuma alba. The sequence continues at coordinate 14,090 of NW_021635243.1, forward strand.
GTTTGAAGGGGAAGAAAAGAAAGAACAAAACGATTTATGCAGACTACTATTTACAATGCAAGATAAATCAGGAGGTAAATCACAAGATAAAACTTGTTGGAAAGACTTATTGATATTCATGATTTCATCAATTAAAACTTTAAAGCCTTTCTCAACATTATTAGAAGCTACAAACTCATTGGAATTATCATGAATTTGATTCTTAAGGCAATAGTTAGGTTCACATTTTTCCGTAGAATCATCTTCTAGGCAATTCACATCAACATCATGCTTTATATTTTCAGTACTTTCAGTACTAGAAGGTAATTCACACACTTTACCAAAGTTTTGCTTTTGCCACTTAACAAGTATATCATTTTTGTTATCAATGCAATCCATGCATATAGTGTGAGCATTGCAAGAACAAGATAAAGGTTCATTCAAATCACAATCAGTTTCACCATCAAATCTAGCACTAGAAAGAGAAGCATGTTCGTCACACAAAGAAGCAGTGACAGTGCAAGCAAGATCATTAACTAAACAACTATTATTAGAAGTGTTCAAGTGAGAATTTTCATTTTGAAACATATGAGGGGATTCAACTATGATTTCCTCATCCACCTCATTATCACTCACATCATCAATAACTTCAACAGGAATAGTAGTTCTAGTACAAGGGTCAATCTCCTCAAGAAGAGGAGCAATACTACCTGATGTAGGGCACAAGTCCTTGTGAGTTTGTAGATGTTCTTGCTTTATCTGGGCCTCTTGTATGAGTGAATCTGGACACTTTGATTCATCTTTCCTAATCTCAGACTCAATTCGTGTTATATCACTCAAGAACTTTCCCAATGCACTTTGACATTCTTCTAACTCTTCCTCTGATTCCTTAGAAATTCCAAATATTTCTACCTCTTCAAGTAATCCATGGTACTATGAATTCAAGCGGTCATAAGCTTCTCTTAAAAATCGTATCTGGTCATCCTTAGGAATAGTGAGAATGGGTTAGGTTCACTAAATTGATGTTCATGAGATTAAGGAAGAGGTTGGTGCATGGATTGGGATGAGGGTTGGTGGTAGCATTCATTTGGTAGAGGAGGTGGTTCAAAGGAGGGATTATGTAGTGAGAATAGTTCAAGGTATGAAGAGGAACATGGATGGAATGACGGTGATGGTTCATGAAATGGTTGGTGAGATGAGAAAGGGTATTGGTGGTAGGGTTCATGTGATGGAATGTTCGGCTCATGATATGGATGATGTGAAGGAAAGTGTTCAAAGTGTGGATTGTATGGTGGAGGTGATAAGTCATAATGTTGTCCTAATGATGGATGTTGGTTTGGGTGTGAATGGAATGAAGAGGTATGGCAAGGGGAATGTGGAGGGTCATTCATCCACTCATGGCCATAGTTATGATGAGGATAGGGTGTATCATGTCCTTGATAAGTCCCACCATGTTCTTCATGATCAAAGTGTGCCCGAAGAAGATCCAATTCTTGCTGTATCAAATTAAATCCTTGAGAAAAATCATCACCCATCAGAGTGCTATCGCCTACAAAAGAGGAAGGGTGATCAGATGGATCTAAGTTATTACTAAACCAAGCCATAAGAAAGCAAAATAATCAATTCCCAAAGAGTTCTAAAGCCTAACCTAAAAAGAAACAAGGTAAGAAGCTAATTTGTTTTTTTTAATAGGGGACCCTTTGCCGCGGCGAAAGGAAGGGTTTGCCATGGCAAAGATGTCCAGAGGGGGAGAATGGAATCCGGTTCAACACGCTACGCCGCGGCGAAACACAAAGTTGGCCGCAGCGAAGGTGTCCCGAAAGGGATTCTTGCTGAAATCTAGCAAGTTGGCTGTGGCGAAACAGGGAGTTGGCCGCTGCGAAATGTCATAGACAGCAAGAAAACTAGAACACAATAACAAAAACACAGAGAATGAAAATAAGAAGAAACTCAAAAATGCAATAAATGCTATGAAGGGTATAAAACTGTATGCAAAAATCAAAATCAAAATCAGGATCTTTGTTTGTATATCTCAAAATTTTTATGCAATGCAAAATCTAGTATGCACAATGTAAAAATGTAACCTAAGAGGCTCACAATGTAACATCCTGATTTTTAGGCCTAGAAGTATCAGAAATAGCCTAAATGAGATAGGCAACCAGACCCCTTTTTAGTAGAGGTCTTAAAGATGAGAAAGAAAGTTAAAACAGTTTTAGGGACTAAACTGCAAAGTGAATGTTTTAAGGGGCTAAAGGGTAATCAAAGTTAGAGGTTCCAATAAAGTCTCAAAGGCCCAGAAAGAGAAAAGAGGCTAGATACAGACCAAAGGTTAAGTTAGAAGCCTCAAAGAGATTGTTTTATGAGGTTGAGCTTAAGCAGGGGTAAAACCGTAAATTCAGAAAGTTACGGCCATCAGGGGTAAAAATAGAAAGTACTTAGAAAATTCTAAGAAAATCCCAGAAAATGGGAAATAATATTCTAAGACTCTTTTGTGAAGAGAGATGATGAAAATACCCCTGAGGTAACTTAAAAGGAATTTACAAGTTTATGGCTCAATTTAAGATGTAGAGGTAGATTTAATTGTTTGAGTCATAAGGAAACCTCAGAAAATTATGGTAAAATGGGGATGTATGATCTAAGAGACTGTAGAAAATTATAAAATTAGTCTCATCCCTAGAAGACAAGCAAAATGGCTTTAAGAATACTTAAAAGCCAGTTGTGCCCAAAAAAGGCATTTTAAAGAATGATTTTTAAGTGGGGCTATAGGTTGAGTTATGAGCTGAGAAAATTCACAGATTTTCTCTAGAATATGAGGAATTTTATGATATTTTTGGATGAATTTTCGGAGCTCTAGATTAAATAAAATGCTCCAGTCAAATATTAAATAATTTTGTCCCCTAAATAGGAGACAAAACCAAAGAAAATATCTAAAAGCCATCATGACGATGCTGAGTCATCAAGCGTAATCATGACACCGACGAGTCATCATGCTGAGTCATCAAGCGTAATCATGACACCTACGAGTCATCATGCTGAGTCACCAGAAGATATTTATGGACAGCATAAAAATCAGAACGCAGTATGGGAATATTTTAGACAGTCTTTTGTCTACCCATTATAGCGAAATCTCTACTGCATGACTTAGTAAGGTTAAGTAGCCTGTCAGTAGAGCTAATTATTTTCATCTATGCTCCTCTAAGGTGGCACCATATATGTACTTAATTAAGATGAGAAAATAGTGTCAGAACATGTCCTGGTGGTACAGGGTAAGTCAGGACCCGAAAAGTATCTGATATGGTGCAAGATTGGCTTGATAGGTGGAGAAATAATTAAGGAGATATTTTTGCACGAATTTCCATTTATTTTCTCCCTATTTTAATGCCATAAATGATGAAAGGACATAAAAGTGACAAGTGTACGGTTAGATGAGAAAAAGAAAATATTACGTGTACGGCTAGATGGAAGACACGTGTACGGTCGGATGCAAGGCACGTGTGCGGTCGGATTAAAGACATGTGGCTTGATGATGTAAGCATGATGTCATCATGATGAGGTAAGCATGATGTCATAGGACACTTGTCACCGTAAGATCAAAAGAGAAAATGGACGGTCCAGATCGAGCCACGTATTTTTAAGATCAACGGTCCAGATTCGATCTGTTTTTCTATAAATACCCCCTCCCCTCCCTACCATTTCGTCCAAGCATAAGGAATCCATGGGGAAGCTCTTGCAAAATGGTTTCTAGAGAGAGAAAGAAGAGGGAGAAAGAAAGGCCAAGTGGTTCCAAGCCAGATCAAACTCTAAAACACGGTATGTGGTGGTTATAGCACCTAATTTTATGCCTATTTCGGATTAGTTACTGTACGTATCTGATTCTGAAATTTTGCATGCTTAAAGTACACTCTGTGAGCTTTAAATCCATAGGTAGAACACTTCATTTGGATATGTGTACGATTTATGGTGATTTTTCAAAGTTAGGGTTTGAAATCTGGAAACAGTGTTGAACTTTTGGAAGAGTTTCGAGTTCCGTACAGTTCCGGTACTGTTCAGCGTAGAACTGGTTCCTGAAACTATTTTTCATTTAAATATAACTTAAGGATCTTTCAGTGAGACTTGGAAGCACTCAATTTGGAGTTTTTTAGAATTAATTATGAATTTTCAAAGTTGAGCAAAAATTCTGGAAATTCTGCGTGAACAGTACCCGCGAAGCAAAATTTCCAGATTTGGTATTCTTGAATCTAAGGCCATCTAAAGTGATCCTAATTGACAAGAAATGGATCTTAAGGATGGAAAATGATAAGATTTATGTTAGAAAAGTTGGAAAGAAAACGCTAAGACTAAGAGAAAGGGTTGAGGTTCAAGAAAGCTAGTCTTGAACTTTATGTAATCTAGTGGTCCTAATGGTTTGTATGATCAATGTGACTATGTTTAGGACCTTTGAACATCCAAGAGGATGTTTGGTGATGTTGACGGAATGTCCACATGGTTGGAAAGACAAGGAAACCAAAGGAAAAGCAAGGGGAAAGCCATGTTACAAGGTAGTGAACTTACCTATACTGTGTGCTTGATATGTATGCTTGCATGATGTGATTGTGTTGCCATGATGTGACTAAGCTATGATGAAATGTTTGCAAAGTTATGTTTGCAAGTTTATGTTATGTTTTGCCTTGGCAATATGTTATGGAAGCATGAAATGCTTTAGCTTACTTTCCATGGCATTCATGTGTTAATGTTATAACATGTCATGCATGTGCATTATGTCTTGCATGCTTATGGGTAGTGTTTGCTACTGAGATTCTCCCGAATCTCACCCCTCCCTAACCAACCATTTAGGTCAATCAATGACGGGCAATAATGGCATGAGAAGCAAGGAGAAGTAAGCGGAGAATTATTCTTGTTAATGGATGAGACTGTTAATAAATGTATAATTCTACTATTTTGTGAATTATGTTATGGATGCCAATGATGCCATGTATTTGGTTATAATATTTATGGCATGAATGAAAGTGTATGAGCATGAACGGGAAAGAGTAAGGCCATGTTATGTATGCCAAAGAAATAAAAAGAATTAAAGAGATGTTAAGGGATAAAACGTAAGTCCTGGAGCAGTGAGTTTGTAGCTCCAGTTTGACCTATCAACGAGTTAGTTAGGTCATAAGATTTGGCAAGCAAAGAGATCTGATGTTTCTATTTAAAATGAGGGGTAGTTTGCCCGATTCCGATAACCGAGCAGAAAGTTATGCCTTTCCAAAGTTAGGCAAAAATACAGTAAAATCCGAAAATGACCAAATGAACAGTAAATTTTTCAAAGGAAATTGAGCTCGAATTTCAAGGCAATCAGTTCAGAAACTATTTTTCCTCAAAATTTTATCCAAAGAGCTTTCTGTAGAACTTGGAATCACTCAATTTCAATTTTTCTATAATTAGTTATGAATTTTTGAAGTTTATCACATTTTAAGGTGACAATGAATAGTAACTCGTAAATGAAAATTTTCAAACTTGATTTTTCATCAATTGTAGCCTTCAAAAGTGATTCCAAATGCTTCCGCAAGAAAAGTTAATTGATTTAAACATGAGGTGTCACACACAAAACCCAAATCAACCAAAGTTGACAGTTAACTAGCCTAAGGAACCAACTTAATGGCTCCCCGGTAACGGCGCCACTTGACGAGAGCCATTTGTCGTTCGCTTTGGGGTTCTTAATCAAAAATAAATCCAAGCTATGCAGTATAGTGAAAACACAGGTCGTTTCACTTTTGGGAGCCTTTATTAATTACCTAAGCTAGACTAAATGCCATGCAATGTAATGAAATGGGGTTTTGGGTTTTTAAGATTTAAATGAATGGTGCCTAAACTAAATGCAATGAAAATGAACCTAAGATACTATATTTTTGGTGTTTTAAGATAATAATGATGGAATGGAAATGAATGATAGGAAATCTCTTGAAAATGGTTTTGATGGTAATCAGAGTTCACTTAAGATAATGGTAGTTTCACAAATCCATTAGGTTTTCTTAATAAGAACCTCATTAACTCAATGAGTCCAAAGCTTACATTAATGAACTCATTAATGAAAACTTTGTTTAGCTTCCCTAATGTGTGATTTTGGAATGATCATGCAATTGGCTCAATGTAACACACAATCAACTCAGTACCGAAACATAACCATGCAAGATAGGAGAGAATCATGAGAGTTACAATAAGCATATATGTAACTACATATATTTAAGCACAATGTTCAACATCAATCAATCCAAATTACAAAAGTTAATCACTAACCAATGATTACAGAATCAATCACAAGTTCCTAACTAAGAAATTACAACTCCTAGACATAGAAAGCCATAAATCATAGCTAAAAATTGCAAACTGAAACTAAACTCCCCTTTGAAGTCTCGAAACTCATGCCACTCCACCATCTTCAAGAGTTGATAAACCCTAGCCCTCCATAGCTTTAAGAAAAACTCCAACTAGAGTGAATCTGTCAACCATAGCAGCTGGGAATGGAAGGAAATAAGATGGAGTGAAGGAAAGGGGAAGGAAATGGATAGGAAAGAAGATGGAGGTGGAGAGGCAAGAAGATGAGAGAATAGAGGTGTTAGAGATGATAGAATGGAATTATCATGAATTTGATTCTTAAGGCAAAGTTGTTTCCCGTGGTAGAGAGGTAGAATTATTACAAGCCTATGGTAGAAATTGGATTGAGTAGATTTAGAGTGAAATAATCCCAAAACAAGTGAGTTTAGAGTGAAACACTTATCCGTGAGATAGATCTCTTTTGATCAATCTTTTGAGTTAATTATCCATTGTGTTCCTTTTCCTAGCATATCCTTGTTTTACTAATGTCAAACCCTGTGAGAGTTTCTTACTAATCTTCTGCTTTCATCTTTAAGCATGGTAGTGTTTCTCTCTGTGCTAGTATCTCTTTGAATTATTCTTGAGCTTTGTCCAGGAGTACAAAGGTCTAAATGTGGGGGAATTTGATTGAGCTCAAGTTATTATTATCTTTTCATTACATTATCCATGATTTTGTGGTATTTTCTAGCCCTTTTTAATGATAATTGTGCTTAATTTAGATTAAGAGTCCTTACTTTAAGTTAGTGTCTTTTTGAGGATAAAATTGTCATAATTGGTTATTAATTGTATTCAATTGATTTCTAGGACAATTGATACTTCAATTTGTTGCTTTTTATTGTAGGACACTAGAGATTGGGGCCAGAATTGAAGAACTCAAGGCACAAGAAGCAAGAGAGGAGCCTCTACCTCAGTTCGCCATGGCAAACATCGTCCATCAAGAAGGAAAGCTCTCGGCCATGGTTTCGCCGCGGGGAACCCCTCGTGTCAGTGCATTTCAGACCCGACCATTTCGGGAAATTCCGACCTACCCACCCCCAGGAACTGACCCATACACGTAATTTTCGGGTTAGAAACCCCATTTTGGGAATGGGTGAGGTGAGACACTATGAGGGAGCCACCACCTACATTTCTATCATCATCTCTTCTTATCTTTCCCACAGAACCCTAATCCTCCATCTTCATCTCCTTTATCTTCCATTTTCCTGCACTTCTTCTTCATCCACTTTTATTTCCTTCATCTCCTGACTGTTATGGCTAAAGATTTACCTTCGGTTGGAGCTGATTCCAAGGCTATGATGAGCTAAGCTTTTACAACTCTTAAAGATGGTAGAGTAGCATGAGTTTCCAAGCTTTAAAGGGGAGTTTTAGTTTTGATCTTTAGTTTCTAGCTATGTGTTTATAATTTCCTAGGTATAGGAGTTGTAAAGTCTTAGTTAGACACTTTGATTAATTCTGTAATCATTGGTTAGTGATTAACTTTTGTAATTTGGATTGATTGATGTTGAACTTTGTGCTTAAACATATGTGGTTGCATATATGCTTATTGTAACTCTCATGATTCTCTCCTATCTTGCATGGTTATATTTTGGTACTGAGTTGATTGTGTGTTACATTGAGCCAATTGCATGATCATTCCAAAATTACACATTAGGGAAGCTAAACAAAGTTTTCATTAATGAGTTCATTAATGTAAGCTTTGGACCTATTGAGTTAATGAGGTTCTTATTAAGAAAACCTAATGGATTTTGAAACTCCCAATATTTAAGTGAACTATGATTGCCATCAAAACTATTTTCAAGAGATTTCCTATTAATCATTTCCATTATATCATTATTATCTTAAAACACTAAAAATGTAGTATCTTAGGTTTGTTTTCATTGCATTCAATTTTGGCACATTTCATTAAATGTTAAAAACCCAAAAACCCCTTTTCATTACTTTGCATGGCATTTAGTCTAACTTAGGTAATTAATTAAGGCTCCCAACCGTGAAACGACCCGAGTTTGCATTATACTGCGTAGCTTGGATTTATTTTTGAGTGAGAACCCCAAAGCGAACGATAAAAAGGCTCTCGTCAAGTGGCTGAGTATAATAATTAGAGTTACTTTGAACCAGCCCTATTCTTTAAATATGAATGCCTAAAACAGCCCATCATTGGCCCACCCCCTCCCATTCAACCTGTTTATGTTGTTGGTGCTACCCCTGCTGCCGCTGTACAAGGCTAAGAAAGCTAGGAAGCACAGGAAGCCCCTTAACCTGTTACTTTAGACACCCTTGTTGATGATATCGACAGACTTGCTAAGGATGTCCACCAGCTGTGCATCATACTCCTTTGGGAAATGAAGCATCAGAAGAACAAAGACGCCCTTTATGATAGAGACAGGCACTACCGTCGTCATACAGATGCCCTCATCACTAAGCGCTTGAACTTCCAACTTCCCTCTAATAAGGATTAGCCACAGAGTTGGGCTGGCACGTTTGGAGCTGGTACTCTTGAGACAGGCATTTCTGGAGTAGAACCATCTAGGTCCAAGGCTGATGACCCTACTATGTAGCTTTAGTTTTTATTGTCTTTTTGTTGGTGTTTGCTGTTTCAATTATTTGTTTTGAGTCAGACTTTGGTAAAGACTTTGTTAAACTTTTCTGCTACTGTTTCCCCTCGATTGTACTGGCCTATGTGAATACTATGCTTTAATTGGATGGCTACTGATAGCCTTGTTGCTTTGCTATTATCTTTGTTTTTCATTTAATCCTCTATGATTGATCTTACATAACCTCTTTGTTTTATCTGCACTTAATCATTCTCTTCTCTCCCTTTTGTGAATTCAATGTGTTGTGCTTTAATTTCAATTGGACTTCACAACTTCCGGTTCATGTTGTGATTAGTTTGTGCTATGTTTGTTTCAACATTAAGGACAATGTTTTGCTTAAGTGTGGGGGAGAGACTTCTATATTGAATTTCAGCATAAGCTGCTTCATACATCTATTTTACCCATTTAAGTTCTTTTGGACAGGTCATTTGGGTGTTATCCTTGAAGTTTTAAACTTAGTTTTCAGGGGAATTTGAAATTGCATTGCATTTTACCTTTTTTTCCATGACTCGTTTCTAACCACTTTGGATGGCCTTGAGTATCTGCCTACCTTTGCCGTGGCGAAGTGCTCTAGATTTCACTTTTCCCTTCTCGGCCATACTTCACCACGAGCAACTTGTGGTCACCGTGGCGAAGTCCACCTTGTTTCCAGTTTTCCCCCTCTCGGTTACCTTTCCCCTCAGCATACGTCTTTTCACCATGGCAAAGTCATTTTTCATTAAAAAAAAAATTCTTTTTCAAATCCCTTTTTGCTTTGCAATTTCACTGCTTTAAATTCTCTCGCTTAAAAATTCTCCCAATTTAGATTGTTAATACTTCTGTGTTTGGAAAATTTTGAAGAATTCAAAGTCTTACATTTGCTTTTGGAAAATCATCCATGCTTTTAAATGATAATTGGTTTTAGCTAATTCCATCTTTAATGTTTTCAACGAGAAGTGAGGGTACGCTGTTAAAATAGCACTATGCGTTTTAAACCTTGAGATTGATTAATTGAGATGCGAACCTTGTTGGAAGGATATTTGGGCCTAAATTCGTTTGCTTGTGTGTGTCTGCTTAATCTCATATCTCTCTGGAACTTGTTTTGATTTTTAATCAAGGCTTGATGGACTAATATTTTGTAAATATGATAGAGGCATTGATTTTAAAACCCATCTTACCCAAACGCAAGCCCAAACACCTAACCATTGTTAGCCCTTTGGACCATCTTTTTGAGTACATGCATACTTTTATAAATTGAAGAAAATATTTTATCTTCAGTCATATACTTATATATAAGAAAAAAGGAGAGATATAGAAAAAGGCAAAGAAATAGAAGAAAATGTTTGAGAAAAGCCAAAGAAAGAAAGAAAATGAATAGTAAAATAAATCAAATATAAAAAAAAAGAGAGAGAAAATTTTGGAAATAGAAATAAATAGTAAAAAGGGAAGGTTGCTATATCACAATTTTAAATCCCTTCTTTAGAAAAGTTGGCGCCTGTTTTGTGAAGAGAATAATTGTGATGCATGGTACTCATCTTTTTCTTTTATTCCATCTATTTCACTTGACCTTCACTAACCATTACAACCCTCTAAGCCCTCTTGATTTGTAATTTATGGTTCTTGTAGTGGAGAGGTAGAATTATCACAAGCTTATGGTAGAGAATGGACTGAGCAGATTTTAAAGTGAAATTATCCTAAGACAAGTGAGTTGAGAGCTAAACATGTACTTTTGAGACAAATCTCTTTTGCTCAATCTCTTGGATTAAACACTTAGAGTGTTTATTTTCTTAGTGCTTCTTCATGCTGCTTTGGTTAACTTTTGAGAAGGTGGTTTTACTAATTATTTACTCTTATTTTTAAGCATGATCGGTATTTCCTTTTGCACTTGTTCCTCTTTGAATAGTTTACGAGCTTTGTCCAGGAGTACAAAGGTCTAAGTATGGGCGATTTGATTGAGCACAAATTTTTTATATTATTTGATGATATTTTCAAGGTTTTTGTTATACTTCATAACTCATTTTGGTGGTATTTGTGCTTAATTAAGATTGAGAGTCTTTATTTTGAATTAGTGTCGTTTAAGGGTAAAATTGTCATAATTAGTCATTAATTGCATTCAATTAATTTCTAGGACAATTGATACTTCAAACCATTACTCTTCATTATAGAACACTCAAAAAGTAGAGCCAAGAGTAAAGACCAAGAAATTACAACACACAAGATCAAGAGTAGTAGCACTGGAGGAGTTCGCTGCGACAAAGGTAATACTTGGCCGCGGCATAACCTAAGGATTTCCCTAGAGACCTCTTGACCATGATTTACCGCGGTGAAGTCACAATATCAGGCATTGTAGCTCTCAGGAATGGTTTGCTGCGGCGAAACCTTTGAATCAACAACCTAGATCCGAACCCTTTTTCAGAAAAATCACTTACCCACTTGTGAGAACCGACCCAATACACCTGATGATTGAATTAGAAACCTTATTTTGGGTAAGATATGTCATTCATTCAGACACACAGCCTCCATCTCTCACTCTACCACATTCTCTCTCACTTCCTCTCATCTAATCCTAGTTTCTTCCATTTTCCACTGTCAAACCACCATGGGGAGCTCAGATTCATTTCCAGCTGAGATGCTTCAAAGTGCTATGCATGGGTAGGCATTTCTTTTCCTCTTGAAGGTGGATAATGGCTTAAGTTTAATGAGTTTAAGAGGGGAGTAGCTTAATCTATGGTTTAGTTATAGATTTATGAATTCCTAAGTTTAGGGTTTGTAATTTGTAGCTAAGCTACTTGATTATAGTTATAATCAATTTTGGATATTCATTATATGTAGTTGGATTGGTTTATGTAGAATTTCTGAGCTTAAATATATGAGGTTTCATATATGTTCCATTGTAATCCTTTTGATTCTCTCTTATCTTACATGGTTGTGTCTTGGTATTGAGTTGGTTTTTTATTGCATTAGGTTCATTGCATTGACTAATCCTGCCACACACTAAGTGCACTTAATAGGATCTTATGAAATGGAGTTCTATTGAGTGAGATCCTAGACTCAGAGTATTTTGAGGTTTTTCCTTAATTGAACAGTGTTGATAGGAAACTGAGGTACTGATTCTGATAGGCTTAAATCCTGGTACTTTACCATCTTAGACCCTTCTTGATCTATCTTTAGTCGGGTCTTTTCAGTTTACATCCTTAACTCTAGCCTCATCTTATGGATCTGCCCGTCAATACTCAATCTATCTCTGTATCACAAAGGGTTCTTCCTGTATCTAGAGCTAGCCTGAATTTCTTCTTTTTTAGGTCTTATGGCTCTAGTCCTTTTAACTTTGGCTTTCCTCTATTGACTGGAAGAAAATTGAGCCCAACCTAATCAATGCTAGGTTATCTGGAAGGAAGTCATGGGTACTCTCTCCGTGCTAGTTTACCACTGAAGGAGGTTTCTGTATCTTAAACTCATCCCTGGTTTTCATCTTCCCAGAGAAGTACTATACTCTTACTCTTATGGCTCAGCTACTTTCCCTTAGGCTTGGTCTACTGCGACCTCAGAGCTACTGCGCTCTACCATAAGCCTCTTCAGGATTCATGGTGACCATGGAATACTATCATCTATTTGAATCATATTAAGATCTCTAGGAGACTTTGACCATAGGACTAAGTAAAGTCACCTCCTCTCAGTTGGTCACCTAACTGATAATTCCACAAGACTATTCTAAGAACCAATACCATTCTTTTAGGCCTCGTGTCAATTCCCCAGGCCATCTATTTGTCTCTTTAGGTGCCTAAGCCAATCGACCTTAAGAGTTCTCTTATTTCTCTAGCTGCTCTTACTATCTCTTACTATTTTAGAATGGTACAAAGAGAGGACTTATGCAACTTCTCTTTCCTCTAATTCACTTTTCAGTAGGAGCATACTCTAACACGCATAATGCCTGGCACTCTAAATGTAAAGAGTGCAACTCTTACCGGTTGCTATGTCGGTACTATGCCATCCGGACATCTTATTCCTATAAGGGGAGCCTCTCTTTCTCTTTGCAGTTGATTCTAAGAGTCATAGGGAGAGGACTTATGAGGTTCTTCTTCTTTTTGCTTGCTCTAATACTCTGCTAAGCTCAAGTACCTCCAAGCCTAGCTTTGTTCTTGGCTAGTCATACTTCTATTGGCTAAGGTCAACTCCGCTTGCCCTGCCTCAGCTACTTCCCTTTCCTACTTGGATAGGGTATCTTGCTCCATCAAGAGCAATATCAATTCTGACTTGGAGGACTAATTCCCACTTTCTCTAGGAAGATTCCTGGCCAAGACCTTATCCCTTGACAAAGGGTGCCTCTCAACCTAACCCCAAGTGATTGAGTATCTCTTAACATCATTGGGAGCTTGCTAACCTCTTAAGCTAGTTCCCTATACAGCCATCTGTCTCGTCCTCCTCTTCTTAATCCTTAAGACATTTCACTAGGGCTCTCCATCTTAACTTCACTATCTCAAAGTTCCCATTCATCTATTCCAGGACTTCAGATAGCTACTCTATCATGGTGCCCTAGCCTTAACGAGGTTGTAAGAGTTTGTCTAGCTTTGGTTGCCACTACACCTTCTTAGTGGTGTATAGACTCCACCCCTGACCATTTTGTTCAACTCCTCATCATTACTCTTCTTTTTTTTTTTTTTAAGAGAGAATCTAATAACTCTAAATAGTGGCTACCCCTCTCTTTTTGACTTTTACTAATTGTACTTCTTGGGACTTCTGATAATTGTTGCGTCTCGTTGAGTTACAATCTCAACATCTGAGAGTTGTTATGTTCATCTGTCAAGACCTGAATCCTGGTTTGTAGCAATGAAAGTTACTACCTTTTTTGGTAATCACTCTATATTTGTTCATCACCACTAATTCCCTTTGTTCCTCATGACAAAACACACTTTTCTCTTAACCTCTGCTAGTCTAACTTAACTCCCGGATTCTACTTTGTTTCTCTTAGGCGTAGGATCAGGGTTTTGTCCTTGCCATTATGGGACGACAACCAATTCAATCTAATTACCACATCAACTTTATGGAAGCCATTCATATCAAGTCTAAGGTAGTATAACAATGCTTATAACCAACTATACAGTTTAAGCACATATTAGATGTAATTACCCTGTTATGCGTTAGTGTGGACACATGCATGTTGATGAGGACCTTTGTCATTCACCTTGGGGTTCTCAATCAAAAATAAATCCAAGTTATGCAGTATAGTGCAAACTCAGGTCATTTCACTTTTGGGAGCCTTTATTAATTACCTAAGCTAGACTAAATGCCATGCAATGTAATGAAAGGGGGTTTGGTTTTTAAGATTTAAATGAATGGTGACTAAACTAAATGCAATGAAAACAAACCTAAGCTACTATATTTTTGGTATTTTTGGATAATGATGATGGAATGGAAATGAATGATAGGAAATCTCTTGAGAATGGTTTTGATGGCAATCATAGTTCACTTAAGATATTGGGAGTTTCACAAATCCTTTAGGTTTTCTTAATAACAACCTCAATAACTCATTGAGTCCAATGTTTAAATCAGTGAACTTTATTAATGAAAACATTGTTAAGCTCTCCTAATGTGTAATTTGAGAATGATCATGCAATTGGTTCATTGCAACCCAAAATTAACTCAATATCAAAACATGACCATGCAAGATAAAAGAGAATCAAGAGAGTTACAAGGAAACATATATGTGACTACATATATTGAAGCACAAAATTGAACATTAACCAATCCAAACTACAAATGTAAATCATTAACCAATGGTTACAGTAACAATCCCAAGTTCCTAACTAAGAATTTACAACTCCTAGACCTAGAAAGCCATAAATCACAGCTAAAAATTGAAAACTAAAACTAAACTCCCCTTTGAAGTCTGGAAACTCATGCCACTCCACTATTCTTCAAGAGTTGATAAACCCTAACCCTCCATAGCTTCAAGAAAAGCTATAACCGAAGTGAATCTGTCAGCCATGAAAGCTAGGAGTTGAAGGAAATGAGATGGAGTGAAGGAAAGGTGAAGGAAATGGATAGGGAAGAAGATGGAGGTGGAGAGGTGTAACATCCAAAATTTTAGGCCTAGAAGTACTAGAAATGGCCTGAATTGGATAGGCTACTAGACCTCTTTTGAGCAGAAGTCCCAAAGATGAGAAAGGAAGGCAAAGCAGTTTCAGGGACTAAACTGCGAAGTAAAAGTTTTAAAGGGCTAAAGTGTAATCAAAGTTAGAGGTTCCAGTAAAGTCTCAAAGACCCAGAGAGAGAAAAGAGACTAGATACAGGCTAAAGGTTAAGCTAGAAGTCTCAAAGAGAGGATTATATGACGCTAAGTCCAAGAAGGGACTAAACTGTAAATTCAGAAAGTTATGACCAACAGGGGTAAAAATGGAAGAGCATGCAGAGAATTCCAAGAAAATCCTAAAAAATGGGAAATAATATTCTAAGGCTCTTCTGTGAAGAGAAAAGATGAAAATACCCCTGAGGCAGCTTCAATGGAATTTATGAGGTTATTACCGGTAAAAAGTATACCATGTGAGGTAATTATTTAAAATAGCAAGAGACCTCAAAAATGTATACAAAAATGAGGTTAAATGATTGAAAGGTTGTAATAATTTATAAAGTTAGTCCCGCAACCAAAAGGCCAATGGAGTGGCTTTAATAAATTAAAGAGCCGGTTTTGCCGATAAAAAGGTATTTTGGTAAATGAATTTTTATGCAAGGTTTAAATGAAGTGTTATGGCCTAAGAAAATTCATAGATATTTTCTAGAATTAAAAGGAATTTATGAAGTAGACAGAATAATTTTCTAAGCTCCAGAAGGCCATAAAGGAAGCCGGAGAAATGTGGGCCAAGTAAATTCGGAGGAATTCAGTTTGATCCAACGGCTAGGATCTAATCTCCCATCTCCTCCACTACTTTTATGACACTTGGCATCTTCTAGAAGGTTGAGGCAAGCATGATGCAAGAAGATGATGCAAGGATGATGTAAAAGCCAACTTGAAGTTCCAAAATTGCCCTTACCCTTTCTATTAGCCACCAAGGGTATTTTGGTCCATTCAAACCAAACTTTTGGCTATAAATAGGCATTCTGATTGAGCTCAAGATATTATTATCTTTTCATTACTTTATCCATGATTTTGTGATACTTTCTGGCCCTTTTTAATGATAATTGTGCTTAATTTAGATTTAGAGTCCTTACTTTAAGTTAGTGTCATTTTAAGGATTAAATTGTCATAATTGGTTGTTAATTGGATTCAATTGATTTCTAGGACAATTGATACTTCAATTTGTTACTTTTTTATTATAGGACACTAAAGATTGGGGCCAGAATTGGAGAACTCAAGGCAAAAGAAGCAGGAAAGGACCCTCTGCCTAAGTTCGCCGCGACAAACATCTTCATTCGCCGCGACGAAACTCATCTGTTGAAGCAAGGCTCTCTGCCATGTTTCGTCGCGGCGAACCTATTCTTCGCCGCGGCGAACATCTCAAATCAGCAAATCTCATACCCGACCATTTCGGGAAATTTTGACCTACCCAACCCCAAGAACCGACCCATGCATGCAAGTTTCGGGTTAGAAACCCTATTTTGGGTATGATGAGATCAAATTATCACTATTCAGCCTCCACCTACGTCTCTTTTATCTTCTTCTCTCATTTCCACCTCAGAAACCCTAATCCCATTTCCATTTCTTCGATTTGCTGCTGCCATGGCTGAAGAACAATACCTAGTTGGAGTTGATTCAAGAGTTATGACGAGCTAAGCTTCTCAACTCTTGAATATGGTGGAAGAAGCATGAGTTCAAGGAGCTTCAAAGGGGAGTTAGCTTCATCCATAAGTTCTAGTTCTTTATTTATGAACTTCTAGGTCTTAGGATTTGTAAATTTGGGTTGAACTATTTTGATTATGGTTGTAATCAATTATGGATGATTATCTTGTGTATTGGATGAGTTAGTGTTGAATTTGAGCTTCAATACATGTGGTTACATGTATGTTTCTATGCAACTCTTTTGATACTCTCCTTCTTGCATGGTAATGTGTGATTGTTGAGTTGATCTGGGCTTGCATTAAACCAAGTGCATTAATTAATCTTAATACACACACCAAGTGAGCTTAATAGGATCTTATGAAATGGGTGACATTGATTAAGATCCTAGACTTAAAGAGTTCTTTAAGGTTTTCCATTTAGAAAACTTGGTAATTTCTACTCCCAAAATTATTTTGAACTATGATTGTTTCAAAGCTGTATTAAAGAGATTACATATCATTAACTTCACTTCATTACTACTATCTTAGAAAAATCCAAAAACATAGTAACTCAGATTTGAATTAATTGCATTTAGTTTTGGCATTTCATTAATGGCTAAAAACACCAAAAACCCCCCTTTTTCATTACTCTGCATAGCATTAGTCTAACCTAGACATCTAATTAAGGCTCCCAAAAGAGAACGACCCGAGTTTGCACTACTGCATAGCTTGGATAAATTTTTGAGCGAGAACCTCTAAGCGAACGATAAGAAAGGCTCTCTTTCACATTCCCTCCCCTTCATTTTCAGCCAAGCAAGGATCTATAGGGGAAACTCTGCCACTCTTGCATCTAGAGAGAGAAAGAGCTATTTCTAGTGAGAGAAAGTCCACCTAAGTTCAAGCTTCAAGATCAAGGTATGTGGTGGCTGTAGCATCTGATTTGATACCTATTTCGAATTAGTTACTGTTCATATCTGATTCTGAAATTTTGTATGCTTAAAGTACATTCTGTGAGCTTTAAATCCATGGGTAGAACACTCCATTTGGATATGTGTACGATTTATGATGATTTTTCAAAGTTAGAGATTGAAATCTGGAAACAGTGTTGAACTTTTAGAAGAGTGTCAAGTTCCGTACAATTTCGGTGCTGTTCAGCATAGAATTGGTTTCTAAAACTATTTTTACTTCAAATTTAACTGAAGTAACTTTCAGTGAGACTTGGAAGCACTCAATTTTGATTTTTCTAGAATTAATTATGAATTTTCAAAGTTGAGCAAAAATTCTGAAGATTCTGCGTGAACAGTACCCGCGAACCAAAATTTCTAGATTTGATCTTCTTGAATCTAAGGCCATCTAAAGTGCTATTAATTGACAAGAAATGGATCATAAGGATGGAAAATGATGAGATTTATATTAGAAAAGCTAGAAAGAAAACCCTAAGACTAAGAGAAAGGGTTGAGGTTCAAGAGAGCTAGCTTTGAACTTTATGTAATCTAGTGGTCCTAATAGATTGTATGATCATTATGACTATGTTTAGGACCTTCGGAACATCCAAGAGGATGTTTGATGATGTTGATCGAAAGCTAACATGGTTGGAAAGTCAAGGGAGTCAAAGGAAAAGTAAGAGGAAGGCTTGAGGTGCAAGGTAGTGAAGTTACCTATTGTTATTGCTTGATGTGGTATGCTTGTGTGTTGCCGTGTACATGTTATTGAATGTTATTGTGACATGTTTTGGCTACTGCAATTGCTATTCATGATGAGTAGATTATGTCTCCATGGCCATGCATCAAGAAGTTAGCTTTGAGCATGCTAGTATGTCACTAATTAACAAGAGAATAAACAAGTTGCGTGTAGTGCATAAGCATCCATTTAGCATGATTAATATGGTATTGTTTGCTACTGAGATTCCCCCGAGTCTCACCCCCTCCCTAACCAACCATTTAGGTCAATCAATGGTGGGCACTAATGGCATGAGAAGCAAGGAGAAGAAGTGGAGAGTTATTGATGCTAATGATTGATATTATTATTCAATGTATAATTCTCCTATGTTATGACTTATGTTGTGAATGCCATGTATTTAATTATAAAGCTTATGGTGTGTATAGGAATGTATGAGCATGAATGGAAAAATGTAAGCCCATGTTAGGTATGCCAAAGAAATAAAAAGAATTAAAGTAAAGAGATGTTAAGGGATAAAACGTAGGTCATGGAGCAGTTAGTTTCAAGCTTTAGTTTGACCTATCATATGAATGAGTTAAGTTACAAAATTTGGTATACTTATAGTTCACATCCCAATCTTTAAAATGAGTGGTAAATCATCTCATTTGGATGTGTATACGAAGAGATATGAATTTTCAAAGTTAAGACGCAGAATCTGGAAAGTCCAGATTTTACCAAACGAATAGTAATCTTAATCCAATAAACTATATGTTTTCAATGAGGATGAGTTCATTTGAATGTTTTTCCCTTAACACTACTAGAAAAAAGACATTTAACGTCGCACACTAACGGCGGTTCAGCAGAAAAACGAAGTGGAAAAAAACGCGATGGCATTTTTGTAAATAAGTTGAAGAGGGAATGACTTTCCACGGCGGTTTTCTTAAAAACCGCCGTGGAAAGTGTGTCTTCAAACCCCTGCGGCCGCTCGAACCCTCTTCACTTTCTTTCTCATTTCTTCAGTGCGCCGTGGTCCCCCTCTGCCCCACCACCGTAAAACTGCCATTACCGGCCATTCCCGCCACTATCCCACCGTTTAAACTCCTCCATTGAGCTCTTGGAGCCTTGCCGCCGTGCGCCGCAGTCCGCCGTGGTCCGTTCTTGCAGTCAACCGCCTCCCATTTTTGTCCGTTCTTGCTCAGCCGTGGTCCACCACCGAAAATCGGTCCTACCCCCCACTATCTAACCGAAAACCGGTCCTACCCCCCACTATCTAACCGAAAATCGGTGCGTTGCCGCCGTCCGCCGCCGCCTCACTTCGTGTTTGAAGCTTCTCTGCTCTGTGAGTATCCTCTTCTTTCATTCTTTTCAATTTTTCTTGGTTTGTTGAATGTTTTAGCCATGAAAATCTGTTATATATGAAATGGGGTTGTTAGTTTTACATTGTGGTTGGCTTGTATTGTTCATTTTGCATTTTTTATGTGGTTGACCGTTGATTGGTGTTAATTGGTAGGCATTAGATGTGAGAAAACCTTAATTCCTTTTTATATACTGTATTAGAAATATGTTTAAATGTTTGGAGTTGATTAGTTGTGAAGTTTTTAAATTTTTTTATAATTTTTTGATATTTATTTCAAATTTTTGATAATTTTTTTGTAATAAATATAAGAATTTAGTGATAAATAATCTGTTAGTTATTTTGTGTTTTTTTCCTTCGTTATGAATTTTGATTGATAGTAAAGTATTGTTTAAATAATCTGTAGAACAATGGATCGTAGTTGGATGAAAGCTAAGAGAATTAGCAAGGAATATGAGGATGGGGTTGAAAAGTTTCTTGAGTTTGCTCAGAGAAATGCCCCTAGTAAAAGAGATGGATTGTACTATTGTCCTTGTGTCAAATGTTTAAACAATAGTCGACGGAGTATTTTTGAGATAAAAGAGCATCTTATCTGTGATGGGATAAATTTGAGGTATACAAATTGGATATGGCATGGAGAAATTAGAAAGACTACACTGTCTGCAAATGAGAAGGTTGTGAATGAAGACTTTGGTGATAGAATTTCGGATATGTTTCGTGATATAAGGTCTGAATCCTCTACACAGTTTTCTTCCACCTTTGAAACTTTGTGTAGTGATGCAGAGACACCTTTATACCCGGGGTGCAAAGATGATTACACAAGATTGACAACCGTATTGAAACTGATGAATTTGAAGGCAAGAAATGGTTGGACCGATGCTAGTTTTACGAAATTGCTTAAATTGCTGAGTGATATTCTTCCCAAAGGGAATTCACTTCCGAAACGAATGTATGAGGCAAAAAAGATTGTGTCCGATGGGTTTGGAATATGAGAAGATACATGCGTGTCCTAATGACTGCATATTATTCAGAAATGATTATGAAGGGTTGAATAAGTGCCCTAAATGTGGGATTTCAAGATACAAAATGAAGAAAGATGATGGTGATTATAATGAGATGACCAAAGGTTCTCCTTTAAAGGTTCTGTGGTATCTTCCAATAATACCACGATTTAAGCGTCTATTTGCTAATGCCACAGATGCAAAGAACTTGAGATGGCATTTTGATGAGAAAATATGTGATGGAAAGCTTCGTCACCCAGTAGATTCTCCTCAATGGAAAACAATAGATCAAAAATTTCCTCAATTTGGTGGCGAGCCAAGAAACCTTCGGCTAGGGCTTTGTACGGATGGAATTAACCCATATGGTAATCTTAGTAGCACACACAGTGCTTGGCCAGTGCTCCTCGTAATTTACAACTTGCCTCCTTGGTTATGTATGAAAAGAAAGTATATCATGCTATCTTTGATGATCTCGGGGCCAAAACAACCGGGAAACGATATTGATGTGTATTTGGCACCTTTGATTGAGGATCTGAAGAAATTATGGGAGGAAGGTGTTGATGTGTTTGATGCATATAAACAAGAGACCTTCAATTTACGTGCCATGATCTTCACCACGATAAATGACTTTCCAGCATATGGAAATTTGTCTGATACAGTGTTAAGGGGCATAAAGCATGCCCGATATGTGAAGAAGGCACCCACTATATGCAACTTAAACATGGCAGGAAGACAGTATACCTTGGTCACAGAAGGTTTCTTAGTCGGTATCACCCTTACCGTAGATTGAAAAAGGCATTTAATGGCTCACAAGAATATGAAATGGCTCCAAGACCATTAACTGGAGAAGAAGTTTATCAGCGGGTGGAGGGAATTAATGTGGTCTTCGGTAAGAAGAAGAAGAAGAAGACTGCCAGTGAGAGAAATATATGGAAAAAAAGATCTGTCTTTTTTGATCTTCCATATTGGCGAAGTCTTGATGTGAGGCATAGTCTAGACGTGATGCATGTGGAGAAGAATGTATGTGAGAGTCTTGTTGGGACACTTTTGCATATAAGTGGAAAGACTAAAATGGAATCAATACAAGACGAGACTTAGTCGAAATTGAAATAAGAAATGTCCTTCACCCACAAGAAAGAGATGGTAAGAGGGCTTATTTACATCCAGCTGCGCACACATTATCAAAAGAAGAGAAAAGAAGTTTCTGTGGTTTTGTCAATACTATTAAGGTGCCACAAGGTTATTCTTCTAATTTAAGCAAACTTGTTTCAATGCAAGATTTGAAGATAACGGGAATGAAGTCTCATGATTGTCATGTGTTGATGCAACAATTACTTCCACTTGCTATTCGAGGCATTATGAAAACCGATGTGAGAAATACTATTACAAGACTTTGTATGTTTTTTAGTGCCATTTGCAGCAAAGTCATTGATCCTGCTGAGTTGGATGAATTAGAAAATGAAGGTTATGTGATCCTCTCTCAATTGGAAATGCATTTTCCTCCATCATTTTTTGATATTATGGTCCACTTGATAGCTCATCTTGTGCGAGAGATAAGACTTTGTGGCCCTGTGTGTTTAAGATGGATGTACCCTTTTGAGAGATACATGAAAATCCTAAAAGGGTACTCTAAGAATCCTTATCGGCCTGAGGCATCAATTGTTGAGAGATATGTAGCTGAGGAGGCAGTTGAGTTTTGTAACGCATATCTTGACAGGGTAAAGGCAGTTGGTCTTCCTCAATCTCGACATGATCAAGGGAGAAGAAGCAAGGGAACACGGGGTGTCATAGTGAGGTCTATGTCAAGAGAAGTTGTAATGCAGGCACATCTATACATTTTAAACAACACGGATGAAGTTTTGCCGTACTTAAATGCTCACAAGAATATGCTGAGGAACTTGAATCCAAGAAAGAGTGACATGCAACTAGCTAATGAACATAATAAGTCATTTGCAGAGTGGTTCAAGCGAGAAGTGTTAAAAGATGGCAATCCTTCTGAGACAATACAGAGGCTAGCTGCAGGGCCTTCTTTTGAGGTTTTGTGTTGGGGTGGATATGATATAAATGGTTATTCTTTTTACACAAAAACCCAAGACGAGAAGAGTACTATGCAGAATAGTGGGGTGATGGTAGTAGCGGAAGCCATGCATTTTGCTAGTTCTAAAGACAGAAACCCAATGTTGGCAGCAATGTCCTATTATGGAATAATAGAAGAGATATGGGAGGTTAGTTATACCAAGTTTAAAGTTCCCGTCTTCAAATGTAAGTGGGTTAATAGTAATGCTGTGCAAGTGGATGAAGAATTTGGATTTGTTTCGGTCGATCTTGAGAGGTTTGGATACGGAGACGAGCCATTTATTTTGGCAAGTCAAGCAAAACAAGTGTTCTTCGTTCCTGATTAAGCAAAAAAGAAATTGTCTATCGTGCTTCAAGGTAAAAGGCAAGGAGTTGGTGGAGATGATGGTGACTTAGAGCTTAATCTTGATAAAACCCCGCCTTTCACAGCTACTCGACCTAAAGCAGTTGAATTAGATTTGGTAGATGATGACTATGAAGGAATTTGGGAGGATAATCGTTGTAAGCCTCAAATGAATTTTTTGATATTTTTTTTTGCTAAATATACTTAATAATATAATGTTTTATATTAACTTGATATTTTTTATTCTTACATTTATTAATTCCTTGTTCTTTAAACAGGAAATGGACGGATCCGGTCAACAGGGTTCTGGTGATGACAACTCTTTTACTAGCCGGAGAAAGGGTAGAGGGCCAACCCATATGAGGCATTTAGCTTTACGTGATGAGAGCACACAGCCTATGAGGATTACAGTGGAGTTTGATGATGATCTGAAGCCTATAGGAAAGGATGGGGCTCAATTTACTAGTTATGTGGGTTATCTCGCACGCAGTAAAATTAGCATTGACATTCCTAACTGGAAGAAGGTGGACAAAGATTTGAAGAAAAACCTTTGGGAGGATATATTGGTATATTGTGCATTGTTTTCTCTACTTATTTCAATTATAGTTGTTTATTTACTTTATAACTCTATGCTATTATTGTATTGCATGCAGCTGACA
Organism: Neltuma alba; assembly: GCF_004799145.2. NCBI lineage: Eukaryota > Viridiplantae > Streptophyta > Magnoliopsida > Fabales > Fabaceae > Neltuma > Neltuma alba. Next base: position 37,840 of record NW_021635243.1, read on the forward strand.
TTTGATATTCCTGCCACTAAACAAATGAGAGACCGTCTGTTGAAGCAAATTGCTGAACGGTGGAGGGATTTTAAGTCTATGCTTACAACACATTATATTAATGGAAAAAGAAAGGGTAAGCATCCTAAGGAACGATATTCATTTATTAGTGAAGAGGCATGGGAGAATTTTGTGAAGCAACGTGAAGACCCTGCATTTCAGGTTTGGTTTCTTCAAACTTATTTTTTAATCAGGTCATATTTTATTTAACTAAACTAATTTTGTCGATTTGGTTTCATTGTCATAGGCATTGAGTCAGAAGAACAAACAAATATCTGAGCAGAATGTATACCCACATACCATGTCTCGTGCAGGGTATGGTGGGTTGGAAAGAGGTATGATGGAGGAACGACTGAAGAATGCACAGATGGCTGCTGCTTCAGATCCTACTGGCTACATGCCATCTATTGAGCGTCCTTCTCGCCAAGAAAAATGGAAGGTGGCGAGAATTAAAAAGGGTCAATACATTACTCCACAGTCTGCTGCTGTTGTTGTGAGGATTGTAAGTAATATTTAAGAATTATGCTTCATTAATTGTTTTTTCAATTATCTTAAATTGAATTTGTTGTTTTAATGATATAGGATACACTTGAGGAGCAATTATCTCAAGGTACATTCATCCCTCAAGGACGGATGGATATCTTGGCCACTGCTATTGGAAAGGCTAACCATCCCGGAAGAGTCCGAGGGGCCCCTAAAGGGATTGGTATTAAAGAATTTTTTGGCTCTGCTTCACGAAGAAGCACCAGATCATCCTCTGCTAACATGGAATCTAAAGAGGAGCTCGACCAACAACTACAAGAAGAAACAGAGAGAGTTCGAGCTGAACTAAGTCAACAACACATGGCAGAGATGCAAAAGATACGTGATGAATTCGATGCCAAGTTTCAACAGACTTTGATGATGATGGGTACGAGCGGATTCCAGATGCCCCGAGTATCTGAACCTTCCCATGTAATAATCACACATCTTTTTAAATCTTCTAAAGATTCATTTGATCCATTTAAACTTATTTAATGTTTCTTAACTAATTTCATATTATGTTTCAAGGTTCACCTGTGATAAAAAGCGGAAAGGGTAGTAATAATCAGACACAGCCACTGACAGTGTCTGACCCTGACCCTAGCCCTGACCCTGTCGAAGACAATGGGATGCCGTGTTCTCTCTATGTGGATTATGAAAATTCACCTGTTCATGTTGCTAGTGGTCGAGCATTCATGGGCACAACGATTCACGGCAACAAAATTCCGAGCAATCAAGCAAGGGTGACAGTGGAGAGGATTGTTCATGGTCAGGGGGTACACCAGTGCCTAATCCTACTGATGAGGTTCGACTCTTGGCCCAAGCTAAAGGACATTTCATTTTGTGGCTAAAGAGACTTATTACAAAACCAATAGTGAAGAAGGCGGCAGTAAAGAAGGCCACAACGAGCGCATCATCTGATCCTGTACTCTTGCCTCTTCCTAGTGATGTTGCGCTTATGTATTCCAGTTTGGAGGTTCTTCATTCCATGGTGCCAAACATGGATAAGCCTGTGACTTTCAAGATGCCGTTGGGGGTTGTGGGTTCAGATATAACATACGACTTCACCATTGACAAGAAAGACCTCATTCAGTTCCTCAACTTTGAGGAGCTTGATATAGCCTTCATGCAGCTTGCTATTTTGTAAGTTACAATATCATTTTCTTATTACATATTATACTTCATGCATGTCCTAATGTTTTTTACTTGAACAACAGGCATTTTAATCAAATCTGTCGAAACGGAGGACTTGAAAGAACATATGGCTTTATGTGTCCTCAAAGGGTGCAGAAAGAATTTAATACAGTGGAAGCAAGGTCAATCTACATTATGACCGCAATGAGTCAGACCAAAAAGCTAATATATTTTGCACCTTACGTGGAAGGGTAAGTGTATTATTGTATTTGAGATATACAAGTTGTATGTGTCGGGTTATAATTAACATGGTTTGCCTTTTGCAGTTATCATTGGACTCTAATTGTTTGTGCCCCTTTTGACAACAAAGTTTACTGGTTCGATTCACTCTGTGGAAGTCCATCCGAAGAAACCAAAGATGTCATCGACACGTTAGTTTTTATTTATATATTTATTACTTGTGAAGTTTATACAAGCATGCTCTAATATCATTTTCTCTTATAATGTTGATAGGGCTTTTCATACTTTTAATGTCGTGGCGATTAAACAAAATAGACAAGCACCAACATGGATTCTTCCACAGGTATATGTTGTTTTGAACTAACTTTTAAACATTTTTGGATGAATTAAAGTTAATGTTTATAATCAATAATGTCTAATATTCAATTTTATATCTTATTTTTTTAGTACCGTTGTCAACAAGGACATATTGAGTGTGGATATTATGTCATCCGCTACATGAATGAGATAATTGAGACAGGAACGACTGAGAAATTAGAAGAGGTAAAGATGAGTTACCTTACATGACGTTCTTCAATTTATTTCACATTTTTGACTAAGTTTACTATGTTATTTTTGATTGACAGATATTTCAAAATACTGCGCCATATCTCATGGATGACATCAACTTGATGAGGGACACTTTGTCAACAACATTGGTAGAAAAAATTAAAATTTAGCTTTCAAATAGATAGGTTATTTCTCAAAAAATTCATTGTTAGATGCTTTCTCTCGGTTCCCTCTTATATTGTTCATGATTTCCATTGTACAGAGAAGTAGTTACTTCTATTTCAGAATTGTTGGACCTAGCCAATACGTGTTCCTTGGTAACCACTTAGTTCTATTATATTGGCCGGTTTCCCTATTTTCGAATTGTGTAAAAAAAAAATTCATTGCTGTATATTAACTAGCTAATTGATCTTGTTCTGCGTGATCTGCACTGCCTACATTTGTTTGGAACTGTAAACTGCAGGGTGGTAAACACGAAAATAAAGCAGAATTAAAAAAAAAGAAGCATTTTTAACGGCGGTTATACATATAACCGCCGTTAAAAACGCTTTCCACGGTGTTTTATTCATAAACCGCCGTGGAAAGTAAAATTTCCACGGCGGTTATATGTAAAACCGCCGTGGAAAGTGTAACATCCCAATTTTTAAGCCTAGAAGTACTAGAAATAGCCTGAATGAGATAGGCTACCAGACCCCTTTTTAGTAGAGGTCTTAAAGATGAGAAAGAAAGTTAAAGCAGTTTTAGGGACTAAACTGCAAAGTGAATGTTTTAAGGGGCTAAAGGGTAATCAAAGTTAGAGGCTCCAGTAAAGTCTCAAAGGCCCAGAAAGAGAAAAGAGGCTAGATACAGACCAAAGGTTAAGTTAGAAGCCTCAAAGAGATGGTTTTATGAGGTTGAGCCTAAGCAGGGGTAAAACCGTAAATTCAGAAAGTTACGACCATCAGGGGTAAAAATGGAAAGTACTTAGAAAATTCTAAGAAAATCCCAGAAAATTGAAAATAATATTCTAAGACTCTTTTGTGAAGAGAGATGACGAAAATACCCCTGAGGTAACTTAAAAGGAATTTATAAGTTTATGGCTCGTTTTGAGGTATAAAGCTAGATTTAATTATTTGAGCCATCAGGAGGCCTCAGAAATGTAAGTAAAAATGGGATTCATGAGTTAAGAGACTATAGAAAATTATAAAATTAGTCTCGTCCCCAAAAGGCTAGCAGAATGGTTTTAAGAATTCTTGAAAGCCAGTTATGCCGAAAAAGGGCATTTTAAAGAATGATTTTTAAGTGGGGCTACAGGTTGAGTTATGACCTGAGAAAATTCACAAATTTTCTCTAGAATATGAGGAATTTTATGATATTTTTGGATGAATTTTTAGAGCTCTGGATTGAATAAAATACTCTAGTCAAATATTAAATAATTTTGTCCCCTAAATAGGAGACAAAACCAAAGAAAATATCTAAGAGCCATCATGACGATGCTGAGTCAGCATGCTGAGTCATCAAGCGTAATCATGACACCGACGAGTCATCATGCTGAGTCATCAAGCGTAATCATGATACCTACGAGTCATCATGCTGAGTCACCAGAAGATATTTATGGACAGCATAAAAATCAGAACGCAGTACGGGAATATTTTAGACAGTCTTTTGTCTACCCGTTATAGTGAAATCTCTACTGTATGACTCAGTAAGGTTAAGTAGCCTGTCAGTAGAGCTAATTATTTTTCCCTCTGCTCCTCTAAGGTGGCACCATATATGTACTTATTAAGATGAGAAAATAGTGTCAGAACATGTCCTGGTGGTACAGGGTAAGTCAAGACCCGAAAAGTATCCGATACGGTGCAAGATTGGCTTGATAGGTGGAGAAATAATTAAGAAAATATTTTTGCATGAATTTTCCATTTATTTTCTCCCTATTTTAATGCCATAAATGATGAAAGGACATGAAAGTGACAGGTGTATGGTTAGATGGGAAGAAGAAAATATTACGTGTACGGCTAGATGTAAGACACGTGTACGGTCGGATGCAAGACACATGTGCGGTCGGAATAAAGACATGTGGCTTGATAATGTAAGCATGATGTCATCATGATGAGGCAAGCATGATGTCATAGGATACTTGTCACCGTAAGATCAAAAGAGAAAATGGACGGTCCAGATCGAGCCACGTATTTTTAAGATCAACGGTCCAGATTCAGTCTGTTTTTCTATAAATACCCCCTCCCTTCCCTACCATTTCATCCAAGCATAAGGAATCCATGGGAAAGCTCTTGAAAAATGGTTTCTAGAGAGAGAAAGAAGAGGGAGAAAGAAAGGCTAAGTGGTTCCAAGCCAGATCAAACTCTAAAACAAGGTATGTGATGGTTATAGCACCTGATTTTATGCCTATTTCGGATTAGTTACTGTGTGTATCTGATTCTGAAATTTTGCATGCTTAAAGTACACTCTGTGAGCTTTAAATCCATAGGTAGAACACTTCATTTGGATATGTGTACGATTTATGGTGATTTTTCAAAGTTAGGGTTTGAAATCTGGAAACAGTGTTGAACTTTTGGAAGAGTTTCGAATTCCGTACAGTTCCGGTACTGTTTGGCATAAAATTGGTTTCTGAAACTATTTTTCCTTTAAATTCAACTTAAGGAGCTTTCAGTGAGACTTGGAAACACTCAATTTGGATTTTTCTAGAATTAATTATGAATTTCTAAAGTTGAGCAAAAATTCTGGAAATTCTGCGTGAACAGTACCCGCGAAGCAAAATTTCCAGATTTGGTATTCTTGAATCTAACGCCATCTAAAGTGATCCTAATTGACAAGAAATGGATCATAAGGATGGGAAATGCTGATATTTATGGTAGAAGAGTTAGAAAGAAAACCGTAAGACTAAGAGAAAGGGTTGAGGTTCAAGAGAGCTAGTCTTGAACTTTATGTAATCTAGTGGTCCTAATGGATTGTATGATCAATGTGACTATGTTTAGGACCTTTGGAACAATCAAGAGGATATTTGGTGATGTTGACCGAATGTCCACAAGGTTGGAAAGACAAGGGAATCAAAGGAAAAGCAAGGGGAAAGCCATGTTACAAGGTAGTGAACTTACCTATACTGTGTGCTTGATATGTATGCTTGCATGATGTGATTGTGTTGCCATGATGTGACTAAGCTATGATGAAATGTTTGAAAAGTTATGTTTGCAAGTTTATGTTATGTTTTGCCTTGGCAATATGTTATGGAAGCATGAAATGCTTTAGCTTACTTTCCATGGCATTCATGTGTTAATGTTATAACATGTCATGCATGTGCATTATGTCTTGCATGCTTATAGGTAGTGTTTGCTACTGAGATTCCCTCGAATCTCACCCCTCCCTAACCAACCATTTAGGTCAATCAATGATGGGCAATAATGGCATGAGAAGCAGGGAGAAGTAAGCGGAGAATTATTCTTGTTAATGGATGAGACTGTTGATATATGTATAATTCTACTATTTTGTGAACTATGTTATGGATGCCAATGATGCCATGTATTTAATTATAATATTTATGGCATGAATGAAAGTGTATGAGTATGAACGGGAAAGAGTAAGGCCATGTTATGTATGCCAAAGAAATAAAAAGAATTAAAGAGATGTTAAGGGATAAAACGTAAGTCCTAGAGCAGTGAGTTTGTAGCTCCAGTTTGACCTATCAGACGAGTGAGTTAGGTCATAAGATTTGGCAAGCAAGGAGATCTGATATTTCTCTTTAAAATGAGGGGTAGTTTGCCCGATTCCGATAACCAAGCAGAAAGTTATGCCTTTCCAAACTTAGGCAAAAATACAGTAAAATCCGAAAATGACCAAATGAACAGTAACTTTTTCAAAGGAAATTGAGCTCGAATTTCAAGGCAATCAGTTTAGAAACTATTTTTCCTCAAAATTTTATCCAAAGAGCTTTCTGTAGAACTTGGAATCACTCAATTTCAATTTTTTACAATCAGTTATGAATTTTTGAAGTTTGTCACATTTTAAGGTGACAATGAATAGTAACTCGTAAATGAAAATTTTCAACCTTGATTTTTCATCAATTGTAGCCTTCAAAAGTGATTCCAAATGCTTCCGCAAGGAAAGTTAATTGATTTAAACATGAGGTGTTGCAGAAAGTCCACTTTCCACAGCGGTTAAAAACCGTGTTTTCCTTACCTTTCAACGTCGCCTTTAACAACTTCGCCTTCAAAACCGCCGTTAAAAGCCACTTTTAACCGCCGTTAAAAGCCTTTTTTCTGGTAGTGTAAAGAGTATTGAAAGAGCTTTATGTAGAATTTTGGAACACCTCCATACAATTTTTCTAGAATTAGTTATGATTTTTCAAAGTTGGACCTGTAATCTGAAAACTAGACAGTGAACAGTAATTTTCCGAATATTAACGTCGAAATTGAAATTTTTAAGTGTAAGGCCATCCAACATGGTCTGGAATGGTTCTAAATGACTGCTAAGGTACTATATAAGTAAGGTGTGACATGAGGCAAGAAGATGAGAGAGTAGAGGTGTTGGAGATGATAGAATGGAGTTGTTAGACGAAAATAGGGTTTCTAGGGGTTTTTTGGGTCCATCTGGGTCGGATCATGAGTAGAGGGTCCATTTTTGCGTTCTGGATCCGAATCTGACGTTACTGATACGAGAGAGTTTGCCGCGACGAACTATTACAGAAAGGAGCTTCAGCAAGATTTTGATAGTTGGCCGCGGTGAACTATTCCAGAAGGGAATTTTAGTGAGATTTTGAGAGTTTACCGCGATGAACTCAAAAGTTTGCCCTAGTGAACTATTCCAGAATAGTCACTGATGCACATTTTCAAACTTTTTTGCCACAGCACAGCATTTTCTTGAAAACTCTCATGTTGCGTAATGCTTTGGTCTTCAATCTTGACTCTAATTCTCAAGTGTCCTACAATAAAAAGCAACAATTTGAAGCATCAATTGTCCTAGAAATCAATTGAATACAATTAATAACCAATTATGACAATTTTACCCTAAAAAAGACATTAACTCAAAGCAATGACTCTTAATCTAAATTAAGCACAATTATCATAAAAAGGAGCTAAAATCTATAATAAAAACCCTTAAAATGATATGAAATAACATAGAACAATTGAGTTCAATCACATGTCATAAGGCAACGTGTTCAAAACCAAGCCAAGTCTTTTAGAACAATCATACAAGAGAAGAAAATGACTAGCACCTAAATTATACATTGCAATCACTGGGAAGTTGTTAATAATGATCATACCTTGGATCATTTCCGGTGACATTCGGGCTTCTTTTCCTGTGATAGTAAATACTCGTCCTTGGGTGCGCGGACTTGCCTTCTCTGAATTCTGCAGTCATTTTCTTGAGAAGTGTCTAGGCTTACTGCAGGTATAGCAGATATCCTGTCTGACCCTACACGATCTGTTACAATGATTCTTGGCACAATTAGGCATTCCTTGCCATTTGAGGACTTACCTTCCTTCTCACTCTTTCGGTTGCCCCATAGTCTTCCTCTTCCAGTTCGCATTAGAAGAGGTGCCACCCTGATCTCCCTTCTCCGACTTAGGAGTAGACTTAACCATCAGATGATGGTTCAAGTTGTTCTCCGTGATTTGTCAGGCCTCAACTGTATTGTTAAAGTGCTCGACTATCTGGGAGCCATCATCTCCCTTAAGGACTAACTTCAGTCCTCTGACCATCTTTTTTGTCATCGACCTCTCATCATCTCAGTAATGTAGATAACTGGTGTAGTGGGAGAGACGAATAAACTTAGCTAAATACTCATCAAATGGTTCACTATCCTTCTTCTACAAGGTCAGAAATTCCACTTCCCTTTCATCCCTGACTGACCTCAAAAAATATTTCTCATGGAATCGCTCCAGGAACACTTCCCATGTCACCCTCGTGTTCTGAGTATCCAGAATAAGTTCAGTATTCTTCCACTAGTGGTCGGCATCTTTCTTTAACTTGTAAATTGCCATCTGGGCTTTCCACTTTGTCGGGCAGTCTAATACTTTAAAGACTTCTCCAAGTGGTTAATCCAGTCTTCTGTCGCTTGGACATCAAATAATCTGTTGAATGACGACGAGTTGTATTTACAGAAACATGCCATCCATTGCTGGATACTGTCAGGGTCTACTACTAGTATTGCTAGTCTAGGTAGCTATTCTGATGCTTAAGCCATAAAAACTTCTTCTTCTGGCTGCCTCCTACCGAGGTTATCCACTTCTGCTGCTACTGTTGCAACTATTGCAGTGTCTCTTTCTTGTTCCTGGCGAGCTTGGGCTGCCTTCATCCCTTCCATAGCCTTTTGTTGCTGTTCTAAGTGATCCAAAATTAATCATGGCGGATCAAGAGGGACCCTTGCGTCATGTTCTGAGGGTCTCTCCGGTGAAGCATTTCATCATGTTCTAACCATTACACTAACTAAACGGATAGCATATCCAAGGAACAAGAAATAAACAACATGCTTGGATTTCATTTAACAACATATGCATTCATAATATAGCATTTAGGCATCAATCATCAGTCACAGCAATATAGTTTAACATACATAGCAATCAAACATGCCAAACTAACCTACTATGGTTAGCTGTACCAAAACAAGTCCTACATCAGTGTTACGAGGATCTGACTATCTAAAAATAGTGAATCTTAACAAAGTTTTCAAGGTGCTGGATGTAATCCTCAACACTAAATCCACTATCTGATTCAAGCAACAGAACACATATACCCATAAGAGTAAATATGGGAGCATGTCTGTAATTGTATAGACCCAGTCCTTGGAGTCTAGATAAGGGTTACCCGGTCCATGAGTCTAATATAACACCTTTACTCCCTGAAGGTAATCTAGATAAATGTTCGGGTCTTGCTGATTCGCATCTTTCTTGATATGTCGACCCAAGAATTCCAACTTCTCTCTCAACTGATCCTGACTACGGATCTTAGGCTCCATCAGAATAGGGATAGGTACTGTGGGTGTTGGGGGTATCCCTGGCTTGGTACTAGGTCCGGGAATGTCGCTTGGGTGTACACTTGGGGTAATAGGCTGTCTGCGAGACTGAATGTAGAGACTAAGGTCTACTGGTTTCTGATATTAACCAGTTATGGGATCCATCGGGTCACTGAGTCCAGGAAGGTTCATTAAATCCTCCACAATAACCCCTAAAAGGTTAGCCCAATGCTCTAGATAATTATTGGACCCCTTTGTTGAGTATCCTGGGCTAGTAGTCCCCATAGTCCATCCCCTTGGATCCTCTTTTGTGAGATCGATCATGTTAACATCTCAATCATTGACTGACTTCTCAAATCTAGTGTTCCAATCTATTGTGTTTTCCATCTCAATTCCTGTAAAGGTTTGTCAGTTTCTCCTCAACCACCCCGTTATCTAATGCATAAACTTAAGCAGAGCGTTCTATCCTATGCCAGAACCTCCGCGCTGAATAGAAAGCTCTTTGAATTTTCTTTTAGGGAAAAATAATCTTATAAACCAATTCCATTTGAAAAAGTGTTAGGCTTTTGTGAAATTCACCTCTATCCTTTTGGTAAAAACTCTTTTTCCAGATTCTGGACCTTAACTTTAAAAAATCATTAAAAATTGTATAGTTGGCCATTTTTAATGTGCTGCCTATTAATTTGAAGCTCATTTGGGAACTTAATAAAAACATGGCTCTAATTTGGTGTCCTGCTTAGGGATTACAGCACCAACCATACATACTTATACATAACCAAATGAGCTCTATAAGACTGCCAAATTTAGGTCCAAATTTATCTATTTGCTTATTATTTTATGTGGCACAAAATTACTCCTGTTTTACGCATTTTTATCCCCTAATTGTACCTTTCTTGAATTTTCTTTTCTTTTTCTATGTGCCATTCCATTTGAACATCTCATGATCCATATTTTCCAACATCAAAATATTATATAAACATGAATACAAGGCAATACAATCCATAATTCATTACAACATCATTATAAAGTTTGTCAAAATATTGCATAACATCAAGTAATATTAGATAAGTCACACTCTTCCTTCAACCCAACACCAATTTCTTTCCTTTGTTCATGGATGAGCTACTTCCTATTAAGACATAAATTGACATAGGAAGAATGAGATTTCATAGAAATCTTAGTAGTAATTGGACTATAATTATCATGCAAATCAAATAAGTTATAATGTGACATGCTTTAGAATTTCAAGACATCCTTAAGTTACACAAAATCATGCTTTGCATCATAACAAGAGAGGAACATCAACACTTTCACATTAACATATCTCCATGCATTTGGCCAAAGCACAAACGAATATCATTAAACCAATAATAATCACAACATAAGTTCCTCAATCAAAGCAGTTAACATAATCACATTAAGCAAGCAATATAAGCATTCAAATTATAATTCAATGCTACCTTTCTTTGCTTGAATCAATTCAATCTCCTTAAGGTAATAACCTTCTCCTTGTTTCTTTTTACCAAAACCTATCAATTCAAGTATAACTACAGTCCACATTAGCAATTATACAACTTAAACACATTATATAACCATAACCTACTTAATTCCTCCCTTTTTCTTTGATTTTTAACAAAATTGTTCCTCCTTTACATTCCATAATCTCTTGGCTCAATTCCACATAATTTTTCATGTAGAATTCAAATACCCAATCAGATTTTAAAAATCAAACTCCTTCCCCCTCAAACTGATTTGGACGAGTAAGGGGTATATGTTTCCTAAAAATTTTCTTTTTGATTCCAATGATTTTACACACTTTTCTTTAGCATATCCCTACACAAAAACACATTTTAAACCCATTGGAATCATCAAATTAAAGTGAAACACACTCCTGCACCATATACTCATTTTGGCCAAATTGATGTATATAGGACCCTAGGTTGATTTTCTTTCAAAAACCACTCTATACATCACTTAAACATATTTATTCCACTTCATTATTAAGGTTTCTATTCTTTCATAACGACCAAGCATACCAACCAAATTTGTGTAGCATTTTTTTCTTGAATTTTCATGCCAAAAACCTAACAAAAATTAGCCTTAATCTTAGCTATAGCAAGGCTTAGACATACCTTGATGTTTCCTTGACAAAAGCTAGATGATTTCTTATTCAAACTCCCTCACAATTTTGGTGAATCAAGTCTAGAATCAAAGAGGTAAAACCTCCCCTCTATTTTCCAATTTTCTACCATTTTCTTGTATTTTAAGGGGGTATTTATAGGCAAAATTTCTGCCATTTTCCCCTGATTTTAGATGCCTAAAATGCCGTCTAAGGGGTTGCTACTGTCTAATGCAAGAGGAATTCAGATCTGTCCAAGTAGCCTTTCACTAGAATATTCTGAGATTATCACTTAAAAATTGCATTTTATTTTAATTAAATGGTAGGGTCTAGAAGCATCATGAAATTGGGCCTTAATTGGGCTTAATGTGGGGCCCACAAATGGTCTAGGCTGGCTTAAAAAGTTGACTCACAAACCAAATCACAATCTCAAACCATTTTGAAACTTTATCAGTTACTATTCACTGGTAATATTCCATAACTTTTCTAGGCCTCCAAAAATTCATTTCTCTCCATGAAAAACCCCTTTTCCATATAAGGATATGATCTAAAAATTTTCAAAAATTTTCTCCACCTCTAACTATTTATTTTGAATTTTCCTCGATTAGGCTTATATCGGCGTAACTGCAGGAAAATAAATTTCTAAAATTAATTCCTAATCTTGCAAGGCTTAGAACCAATTTTATAAATTCCCATAATTATTTAGATAATTTATCCATATTTTTCTGAAATTATTGAGACCTCTAACTAATTAAAATAATTGTTTTCCTCTGATTTTTCAATATTTTCCTAAAAAACCTCCTTTTATAGGAAATTCTATAACAATTTGTTTTTGCAATAATTCCACCTCTCAGGCCTCAACTGAGATTCCAAAACCTCTAATTTATATTTTTCCTATTTTCTAAAAAAATTTTAGAATTTTTCTCAAAATTTTCCGTTTTGCCCTCCTAGATCAATAATTACAAAATGCCAGCCCGGACCTTATCAGGGTTTAACATCAAAAATTATTTCATCTCCCCGTCTAGTTTCTATATTAGCCGTCATCCAAATTTTTAATTCTCTATGTCTGGATAAAATTTCTTGGGATGTAACAAATTTTCATTCCTATCTATTATGCTTAACTTGAGTTTCATGTTGATTTATTTTTTAGTGTTCTTTCTTTTTATTTTTGAAACTGTTTCTCTTTTTAAAATCTATATCGTGTGAGGTTTTTAGAACCTCCACAGATACCTAGATTCATTAGTAAACCATGTGAAACTATGAGAGTCACGGCAGGGATACCAATGTGGTTGCGCAAATTTTCCTTTTGAAATAAAAAGAAAAAAATAATTTTGGCACCATGTTTAGAAATAAAAAAAATAGAATAGAAAATATTTAAAATATGTACATGTAATCTCAAAATGTTTATTTTTAAGAGTCGTGTGAGGTGTTTAGAACCTTCACAGGCTCAAATGATTATTCTCCTGTGTGAGGTTATAGGAACCTCCACAAGGAGGATAATCCAACATTTCTTTCAAAAAAAAAAATTTTCTAAATGAAAATATAAAAAAAACTTGTTTTCATATATTGAAAAATACAAACCCACCTAAAAAACACTTCTTTTAATTGAATAAATACTTTCTAAAAAATACCGACCAAGTGACACATACTTTTACACCCAAACTATATGGGCTATGATCACTCTAAGGCTCTAAGTTCTTATTCTAGGTCAAGTCTAGCTTTACGAATAATTTTTTTTGTAAATAAAAATATTTTTTCTCTGTTTCTATCTTTATTTTTTCAGGGTAATTAAAAATATAATAAAAAGGCCATATTAATTTTGAGCAGTTGACTAACACCTTCCCTATACACAATCGACTCCCAAACCCTATCCGGCTTTCATGGACCATATATTTTTAGGTTTCTAAAATTAGCCTTTCAAAATTTTGGTGGTGACTTGATCAGACCAGGATGTCGCCTTCCGGGTCATCAAAAATTGTGATTGTACCAGATAATGTAGAATAAGGTGCAACCAATTGTTCTTCTCGAGGAGCGCTTTATTAAAAAAAAAACCTAGTCTAAGGTGTAGAAGCTCATAAACCTATTCCAAAATACACAGATACACTTAACGCACTCAGGTCGCGACCTCAGGAATATCGGGTTACGACTTGGGGGACCAAGGTCACGACCCCAGAAGTGTCATGTCGCGACCTAGGAAGACAAAGAGCATTCAGTCTTGACTCAGGTCCAAAACACGTAGTTTCATTAAAAGGGCATCCAAGTCATGACCTTAGCAATCCATGTCACAACCTGGGGAGGTAGAACACTCTAAACTCTTGTGTTTTAGTCCTTGTAACATTGTGGCTCCATCAATGCTTTATCTTAGGTCTTAAGTCCTCCCCCAATTGCCTAAAAATGACAATAATGGAGCTTTGTAAAGACTAAATTACAGATCAAGGCAATTAAATTAAAGAAGGAGAATTGACCCTTTTTTTAACCCCTTAGACAGTAAAATGTAATGCATGAACCAATGTAACCAAAAAAGCTATAAATGCATGCATAATGAGGGTAAAAGTGTTGCAAAGCATCACAAAATACTTGAGAAAACCATATAAAGATAGGATTCTATCATTCCCCCATACTTAAACCTTTGTACTCCTAGACAAAGACTTGAATCATTCCAAAGAAAGTACAACTACAATTAAGGAAACTAGCATGTTTAAAAGTGATCTCAAGAACTAATCGATCAACATCTTTTAGGGAGGCAAGAATGATAACATGAATAATGCCAAGTAATTAAATACAAAGTGCAATTGTCTCTAAATACATAAACAGCAAAGATTTGCTCATACGGTATAAGTGTTTGATTCGCTTATCTCTTCTCATTGGGGTTCTTTTCTCTTAAACATCCAAGTAGCAAACATCCTACTATAAGCTTGTAATAACTCTAAACTCTCCACTACTACTCAGCATTCATGTAAAGAATCAAGAGGACTTTTAAGGTTATAGCAATGGAAAGTCTAGATGGAAATGAAATCGAGTGTCAAGGATTAGAAAAGGTGAGTCAATATCATCTAATCTTAAACAAGGAAGTTCAGATCCTAACCTTCTATCACTAAGAGAATACTTCATTCAACTTTATTTTGTTGCTATAATTTATGTATATAAAAAGTATTTCTTTACTCTTTTTGTTCATTTTGCATTTTTTTTCTAACTTTTCTTTCTTCCCCTTTTTTCTTTTTTTTTTTTGAAGCAAAATTAAAATTCCCAATAAAAGTCCATGAAGATTAGGAAGTTGTATTTATCAAGATGAAATCAACTTAATTAACATCATGGTTTAAACACTCGAAATGATGGATGAAATAAAGGAAGTGTAGGATCAAAAAGGTTAAGCAATTGATGGATGGTTGTGGGTTGTGTTTGAGTAGAAAGGTGTAGAAAAGAATGCCTCTATCATATTCAAAATCATAAATGCGCATGTAATTTTGACCAAGAGCTAAAACAAGTTCTAGAGAATGTAAACCACATGAATAATCACTCAAAATAGGGATTAAGCCTCAAGAATATCCTTCCAACAAGGGTTTCATATCTCAATTACTCATACAAGAAGTTTCAATCAGTATGCATTAGTCACGAGGCATTAGGACACTTATCACAATAGCAACCTAAAAGATAAGGATTAAAAAGATCAAAATAATGACTTAAGAACATACTAGAATCTCAAAAGTGACTATAAAGTCTTCCAGAAAACATTTTCAAAATCCAATGTTCTTAAAAGTCCAAGGATGTGCATGGTTTTCAAGAAAAAACTGTTTGACGCAATGAGGGTAGATAAAAAAGGCAATGGTTTGCTTGAAAAAGATGCAAAGGTAGCTTAAAAAGGTTCCTCCTACACAGCATTGCAAAAAGCAAAGAGAAAGAAAATAGTGCACAACAAAAGAGGTCAAGTCGCGACCTGAAATCAGTGAGGTCGTGACCTGAGTACACAAAAAGCACCAAGTCAGGAAGGAGGTCGCGACTTGAAATCAGTGAGGTCACAACCTGAATATATAGAAAGTCCTCCCTTGCCAAAGCCACATCTTAAGTCGCCACCTGAAACAGTTAGATCATGACCTGAGGTCACAGAAACTACCAACGAAAATTTTTCAAAGCTTAGCCAAAATTTAACAAGTAAAATCCCTTTCAGTAAGCATCAAAACGGACAGATATGATCCAATTCACAGCAATTCACCATCCACAATCAATTCAAAGCCAAAGAATGATGATGAAAGATTGGATTTTGGAAAAAAATTTGCCAAAAATTCTGAAACAACCACAGAAATGATGCAACACTATGAAACAACAAAGCGAAATGAGTCCCTCCCCCACACTTAAACTTGACAGTCTCCTCACTGTCAAAGAGGAAGGGAAAAGAATAGCAACAACCACAAATAAGAACACAGTAAACCAACCATTCATTACAATAAAGTTTAAATACATCAAAGTGAAACTTTTAAGTACTAAGTTCGCAGGAAAGAGAAACAAAAGAAAAACATAGAAACAAAACAAAAAAATAAAAGACTTCCAACAGCAAAGCTTTCAATCCTCCTCCACTCTTCTTTCCTCTTCTGTGCTGACATCTTCTCCTGCTTTGGACATTCACTCTCCCATTTCAGCATCAGCAGCAGCAGCACCAGAAGATTGCCCCGGACCCCCACTAAAGTAACTTGTGGCAAGAATGGTGTTCTCCACTCTTGAGGAAAGTTGACCTTGAGTGCCCTGGTCATCTCTAACATCAGAGGATCCATAAACCTCTGCCTTCTGAACTCATAAGACATGGAGATAGCTTTGTATGCATCAAACTCCTCACTTAGATTCGTCACTTGCTGACCAAGCTTAGTGATTTGCTCACTCAAAGAGGCGAGGTTGAAACTAGAGCCACCCTCAACTGCCTCCTCCTCTGGACCTTCCTCCATTACCCTCTTTCCTCTTTTCCTTTCTTTGTTGGATTTGGAGACGGCATAGCACCTAGTCGTGGCATGGTCCAAGATAGAGTCAGATTTGCGTATTGGTATCCTGTGTGCTGCACACATATTCGTGATCAAGTGTAGAAATACCAAAAGAGGCTGGACATTGTTGATGCAATGCCTAATCTGGTCCAAGGCGATGATAGGGATGTCAACCAGCTATTGGGTTATGAGGAGATGCAATAAGAGTGCATCCTCTTCAGAAACATCAGAAATGTGGGCTGATGGCATTATGTTGTAGGTCATGAAGTTCAGCCAAATCCTGGCTTCATCATTCATGTGCTTGCGCTCGAAGACTTTTCGCCCACTTTCCTTCACAGTCTAACAAGCTTCTCTTGTCCCGATGGTTTGGAAAACCTCTTCCTAGGGAACTTTCTCACGTCTAGTCTTCCAACACTAGTATTCACAGACAGGGACTTCAGGAAGCTTGTAAAACTTCTCAATGGCATCTCGACTGAAATAACATTCACTACCTTTGAAAGTGATCCCCATATGTTCGTCCATTATAGAGCAAGCATAGAAATCTCTTACCAAAGTCAAGTTAGCCTTGTTTCTCTTCTTCATGAGCTCCCCTAAACCACGTGCCATAGTGAGCTTATAAAAGTTGTACTCCTTAATCTTTGGAAAATATCGCTCTTGTACCACCCCCTGTTGACAAACATTTTCACTGCTTTCTCTCTTGCAAGTTTAGTCTCCTCACGAGGGCGAAGCCTATTTGAGCTCGAAGCCATGGGGTTCTTGGTACAAGGCATTTGAGCGAAAAGCAAACACACAACAAACAACCAAAGTAAACACACAAAACAAACAACCCTACAAAGAAAACTAACACCTACACTAGCCCTAGAAACCAAGCACTCCCCCACACTAGCCTACAGTTACCCCTTACTAGACTCACTTTAGTAAAATTGTTAAAGATTTTGAATTGGGACACTTGTATTTTAAAACCATTTGGAAAATCATGAGAAAACCCAAGCATTCATAATTTTCAATTGCCCAAAATCAATTTCTTGCAAATCCTTAATAGGTAAAGTCAAAATCCATTGAGAAACTGTAGTTTGGAAACAACGGGGGTGATTAGAGGTTTAAAGTCTCCTCTATGAGCTCAGGTCATGACCTGAAGGATGTGACGTCTATAACATCCCAACTTTTAAGCCTAGAAGTACCAAAAATAGCCTAAATTAGATGGGCTACCAGACCCCTTTTAGAAGAGGTCCTAAAGATGAGAGAGGAAGTTAAACCAGTTTTAGGGACTAAACTGCAAAGTAAAAGTTTTAAGGGGCTAAAGTGTAATCAAACTTAGAGGCTCCAGTAAAGTCTTAAGGGCCCAGAAAGAGAAAAGAGAGTAGAAACAGGTCAAGGGTTAAGTTAGAAACCTCAAAGAGAGGATTGTATGAAGTTAAGTCCAAGTAGGGACTAAACCGCAAAATTCAGAAAGTTATGACTAACAGGGGTAAAAATGTAAGAGTATACAGAGAATTCCAAGAAAATCCCAGAAAATGGGAAATAATATTCTAAGGATCTTTTGTGAAGAGAAATGACAAAAATACCCCTGAGACAGCTTAAATGGAATTTATAAGGTTATGACTGATAAAAAGTACATTGTTTGAGGTAATTATTTGAAATAGCAAGAAACCTAAAAAATGTACACAAAAATGAGATTAAATGGTTGAAAGCTTGTACTAATTTATAAAATTAGTCCTGCAACCAAAAGGCCAGTGGAGTGGCTTTAATAAATTAAAAACCTGATTGTGCCGATAAAAGGGCATTTTAGTAAATGAATTTTTATGCAAGGCTTAAAGGAAGTGTTATGGCCTAAGAAAATTCAAAGATACTCTCTAGAATTAAAGGGAATTTATGGAGCAAACAGAAGAATTTTCTGAGCTCCAGAAGGCCATAAAGAAAGTCAGAGAAACATGGGCCAAGTAAATTAAGAGGAAACCTAGGGAACAAGTTTGATCCAATGGCTAGGATCTAATCTCCCTTCTCCTCCACCACATTTGTGACACTTGGCATCTTCTAGAAGAATGAAGTAAGGATGATGCAAGAAGATGATGCAATGATGATGTAAAAGTTAACTTGAAGTTCCAAGATTGCCCTTACTCTTTCTATTAGCCACCAAGGGCATTTTAGTCCATTCAAGCCAAATTTTTGGCTATAAATAGAGCCTCTCCCCCTTCATATTTTTGACCAATATGAGTTTAAGAGGGTAAACTCTGCCAAAATTTAGAGAGAAAAACGTAGGGGTGAAGGCCAAGAAGAAGGAACAAGATTCAAGCTTCAAGATCAAGGTATGTGATGGTTGTACATCTGATTTGATGCCTATTTCGAATAAGTTACTCTTTGTATCTGATTCTGAAATTTGGCATGATTAAAGTAAACTTTGTAAGATTTAAATTCATGGGTAGAATACTTCATTTGGATATGTGTACAATTTATGGTGATTTTTCAAAGTTAGGGTTTGAAATCTGGAAACAGTGTTTAACCTTTGGAAGAGTGTTACATTCCGTACAATTATGGTACTGTTAGGCGTATAATTGGTTCTTGAAATTATTTTTTCTTTAAAGAGAACTTAAGGAGCTTTCAGTGAGACTTAGAACCACTCAATTTTGATTTTTATAGAATTAATTATGAATTTTCAAAGTTGAGCAAAAATTCTGGAATTTCTGCGTGAATAATACCCGCGAAGAAAAATTTTCAGATTTGATCTTCTTGAATCTAAGGCCATCTAAAGTGGTCCTAATTGACAAGAAATAGATCATAAGGATGGGAAAATGATGAGATTTATCTTAGAAAATCTAGAAAGAAAACCCTAAAACCAAGAGAAAGGGTTGAGGTTCAAGAGAGCTAGTCTTGAATATTATGTAGTCTCTTGGCCCTAATAGATTGTATGATCATTATGACTATGTTTAGGACCTTAGAACATCCAAGAGGATGTTTGATGATGTTAACCGAATACCCACATGGTTGGAATGTCAAGGGAGTCAAAGGAAAAGTAAGAGGAAAGCTTAAGGTGCAAGGTAGTGAACTTACCTATTGTCATTGCTTGATGTTGTATGCTTGTGTGTTGCTGTGTACATGTTATTTGAATGTTATTGTGACATGTTTTAGCTACTATAATTTCTATTCATGATGAGTAGATTATGTCTTCATGGCTATGCATCAAGAAGTTAGCTTTGAGCATGCTAATATGTCACTAATTAACAAGAGAATAAACAAGTTGCGTGTAGTGCATTAACATCCATTTAGCATGATTAATATGGTATTGTTTGCTACTGAGATTCTCCCGAATCTCACCCCCTCCCTAACCAACCATTTAGGTCAATCAATGATGGGCAATAATGGCATGAGAAGCAGGGAGAAGTAAGCGGAGAATTATTCTTGTTAATGAATGATATTATTATTCAATGTGTAATTCTCCTATTATGTAATTTATGTTATGGATGCCTATGATGCCATGTAATTAATTATAATATTTATGGCATGAATGAAAGTGTATGAGCATAAATGGAAAAGAGTAAGCCCATGTTATATATGCCAAAGAAATAAAAAGAATTAAAGTAAAGAGATGTTAAGAGATAAAAGTAGGTCCTAAAGCAGTGGGCTTGTAGCTCCAGTTTGACCTATAAAACGAATGAGTTAAGTCACGAGATTTGGTAGACTCATAGTACACATCCCAAGCTTTAAAATGAGAGGTAGATCACTTCAATTGGATGTGTACATAAGGGGATACGAATTTCTAAAATTGAGGCACAGAATCTGGAAGTTCCAGATTTTATGAAATAAACAGTAATATTTATTGATTAAACTGTACGAATTGGGCAAGGATAACTCCAATTGGATATTTTTCCCTTAAAGAGCATTGAAATATCTTTCTGTAGAATTTTAGAACACCCCAATACAATTTTTATGGAATTAGTTATGAATTTTTGAAGTTGGGCTTGTAATCTGGAAATTAAACAGTAAATAGTAACCCAAGTAATCATGTTGAAATTTTAAATCCGCGGGCTTGTATCATGATCTGCTTGAACCATAATGCTTACGAATGTGTACTCTAAGGGGTTAAAGGTAGGACGTTTTAAGGTCACTACTTGAACAGACAGAGAGAAAAAAATTTGAGTTCAGAAAGGCTCAAGGTTGCGACCTGAACCCAGATATTTCAGAAAATACAGAACGAGCCAGTTTTCGAGAAACCAAATGTTTGCAGCAAATGTGATCCCAAGCAGTTCTAAAACAAATTAAACAGTAGTTTAAACACTTAATCCAAACTCCACTTAATCAAAATTGCAACCCTAGCAAGAGAAACGCTCCCTATTCCTATAAAACACAAAAAACTAAACAGGAAGAACAACAAAACTGAAAACGAAAAGGGAAGATTGAATAGACCTTAAGAGAGTGGAAAGAAAGAAGAACTCAAGGCAAGGCTGGGGAGGAGGCTTGATTTCAAACTGCAGGAGGGGAATCTCAAAGTGAAGGCACTCAAAAATCAACAGAGGCTAAAGAATAGGAGGAATTGAATGGTTATGGAGGAAACAAATCATTAAATAGGAGTTGAGCAGTTGCTACTTTGGAGGGAAGTTGAAAAGATGCGGCTACTGAAGAATCTGAGAGTAGTGGGTCATGACTTCAGAGAGAAACTAAAGGTTGGAGGTGTAAGGAATTGAAAGACACGCAGTGGAAAACTTTAAAATTTTCAATCCCTTACTCGGATCTACCGATTGTGTTTAAGTCAAGTAGTAAGAGGTGTCACCTATGGTATTCGAATCGTTGGCAGCTCGAGGATTTCGATGCTCGGGATGCCTATGCTCTCCTTTCATTCATGAGAAGTCGACAACTCAGATCGGCTTCCTCTACCGGTATCCACACGAACAGCGTTCCAATCACGAACGACGTGCTAGCGCCTCTTGTCCTTCTAGGGCTTTTTCCGAGAATCCGTCCTCACCGTTTCTATTTTGGCCGTTTCTTATCCGCAAAACTTTTGCTCTCTCACACCTTCAAACCCTAGCTCCTCAATATCAAATATATAGGATGCTATCGGTATTATGAAGGATATTGGATTTCAGAATTAATCATAAATTAATTCCGAAATTAATACAATATCATATATTGCGTAATTTGATAAGAAATCAATTAAATAAATATGGTTTATATATTAAATCCGTCCCACAAATTTAATTCACCTATTCATTTAATTCAAAATAAAGATATGATAGAATTATATTTGATTTATTCTAATAAATCAAATTTGAGATATTATATTATACCTTATCAATTTAAAAGTGATATAGATTTAATTTATCATTATAAATCAAATCTTATAAATATCTTTTATATCATATAATATATATATATATACACGTCCACCCTAGATTATTCATTGAATTTGGGCATATCTTAGATTCAATGAATCTGGACATCATAGCTCGTGTTGGGCTATTTTGTGTGCGACCCTGTAGGCTCATATGAAGTTGGTAGTGGGCCATTTACTATAATGACTCACAAGTCGTAAGCGGTCTCTAGCAAGACATCACGACTACCCAAATCATATGAGGATTGATGAACGATGTAATCTTTCATACAACCATATCACGTCCCTTTTGTCACACGACATTTTGGTCATGGATTAGGCATGGAGAACATCATCCTCCTATTCCTGACCATTACTTTCTCGATCCCTAAGTGGTCTGAGTATAGAAATGGAACTACCTTTCCATTCTAGTATGGCTATACATTTCTCAGACTCACTCATCGAGGGGCCTAGTAATATCTCTCTACGAATGTGAGGAACAAATTCTATCTCGACCATTCACATTCCTCCATATGAAAAACCACTAAGCCTGAACATAGTCTTTATGATCACTCGGTCAAAAGTGACTTTTGACAAGGTCAAAGCTGAGCGTTTCTCATGTAGGAATCCATGATGATCTCAGGTCAAAGGGTATAGTGACATGGTTTGTATATGAGAGAAGCTTATGACTTAACCCATGCAGCTCTCTCATAGCGGGTCGGTCCAACACCTTGTACTCTTACATGTGCCTATGACTTTGATTTATATCTCTATACATCTTCAAAGTCATACTGGTCTTATTTCATCTCTGCTCCCACATAGATGACTGACCAGGGACATTTAGGATAAAATCATGAGTTATCCAAGGATAGTCATCACAGTGAACATGCAAATAATATGATAACATAATTAAGAAATTCATAAATCAACAATGTTCATAACACAATGATTAGCCCCTAGGGCACAATTTCCAACAGGAGGGTCACCACTTGAAGGGGAATGGAGTGTTATAGTTAGAGAGGGGACTAGAGGAAGGGTCGTGTGATTTTATAAGAGGGATTTAGGGTTTCCGGTCCTTTGGATGAACAAGGCTGGAATCTAAGGCAGGTTCAAGGGGTAAAAACTGTTACCAAAAATTGTTATTACACCAAATAATACAATATAGGGTGCAAACAATCATTCTTCTTGAGAAGCGCTTTATTAGAAAACAACCTAGTCTAAATTGGTAATAAAAAACATGATGATTTGGGTAAAGAAAAATGGGATTGTCAACTGTATTTGCAAGCTTACACATATCTTCGACTAGTTTGACTAAAAGTGGATCTCTCTCATATTTGTGGTCCCTTGAATCCCTTGAGCTCACATGTTGCCTATTAAGAGTAAATATCCTTATTAACTCCCATGCAGCCCTTGGTTGCATATTCTCCATGGATCCATTAGCAGCAGCATCTAAGACTTGGGCATTATAGGGCAATAATCTATTATAGAAATACTGTACCAAGTGCTTCTCAAGGATTTGATGATTAGGGCACCAACTAAGCATTTCTTGAAACCAGCTCCAGAATTCGAAGAATGACTCAAATGGTTCTTGCTTAGCTACAGAAATTTCCTTCCGGGCAATTGAGATCTTAGTGGAGGGAAAATATTTGTCCAAAAATGCTTTCTTCAAACTAGTCCATGACTCATAAGTGTTGTCCACGTAAAGCGGTAGGTTCATGTACCATTCTTTCACTTTTCCCTCTAAGGACAAGTGAAACACCTTCCACATGACATCATTGATACTTGCCCCCACTAGCTTCATGGACAAGCACTGCATGTAGAGAGTCCATAAATGAAGGTACAAGTTTTCTCCTGCAAGACCATGAAACTTAAGTAATGAGTGGATCAATTAACCTTTAATTTTAAAATCTGCATTAAACGAAGGAAAAACATTAGGCATAGGTTCAAAATTCCCATCAAATTGAGTTAATTCCTTGATAGTTCTACCCCTAGGTTGTCCAGGGATCCTATTCTGGCTATTATTCTCTCCCTGCCCCTCATTAACACTATTATTAGGTCTATTATGCTTGCCATTCCCATTTCCACCATTCGAAGGTATTTCAGCCATGATTTCTTCTTCTACTTCCTTACTCTCACTAGATGAATGGGAATGGTCTCGTAAAAGAAGTGGGCTATGAGATCCTATATGCCTACCTCTCCTACCTCTACGTGCTCTAGGCATGCACAATTACTCAAAATCAAGCACAAATAGAGTGAAAGAGAAAAGTAGTGTCAAAACTTTGATATTTACCAAGTGTATATTTCAAAACTGAGGCAAACTCAATGATTTCAAATAATGTTCGGCGAGTTTGAGGTGTATGAAGTGCTATACACACTCAAAGTATGTGCAGAAAGCAAAGCTATACAAAAGAGCAAGTCTGGACACTCAGAAAAAAAATTTTCAATGTAAAACCAGCTCAAGTCGGGACTTGAAGTATCCAGGTCGCGACTTGAGGTCATAGAGAGCAAACTTGAAAGGAAACGGAACTGAGGTCACGACGTGAAAGAGTCTAGGTCACAACTTAAATAGACAGAGAGCAACACTGGAAAACAGAAGGCTGAGGTCACGACAAGCCACAAGTCAAGTCACGACTTAAGCACTAAGGTCGCAACTTCAAAGATATGAGGTCGTGGCTTCAAGTCACAGAGAGCTACTTTCACAAAACCTTTGAAAAATTCACTAAGTTTTTTTAACCAAATGCTCAACAAAATATGCATAGAGTTCAAAACTTTAGGCCAAAACACTCAGGATCAAGTCAGAACAAAATGCAAAATGTGGTACAAGAATGCAAATGCCAAAGTATAAAAAAGCAAGATATTTGTTTCTATTTGCCAAAATTTTTACGCTATGAAATGTAGAAGCTAAGCTCAAAAACTAAAACTTAATGAGAATCGACCCAAATCATAATGGAATGAACAACCAATTACTAGGGAACCAATTTCTTGGCTCCCCAGCAACGGTGCCATTGATCGGACTGGGATATTGCCTTTTGGGTCATCAAAAATTGTGATTGCACCAGATAATGTAGTATAGGGTGCAACCAATCATTCTTGTCGAGGAGCATTTTATTAGAAAACAACCTAGTCTAAATTGGTAATAAAAAACATGGTGATTTAGGTAAATAAAAAGGAGGTTTTCAACTGTTTAAGGGTGGTGCAATAAATATAAAATGCAAAGAATTAAATGTTTTTGGTAGTTTAATTGAATAAAGAAATGTTTTGGATTAAAAGGGAATTATGGTGAAATAGTCTCTTGATGATGAAAACTCAGCTATCACTGCTCTTTAAAATGATTGGGAGTTTTAGAAAGTCTCTAAGTATGAAGAAAACCCCAAATAATCACTTCGGTCCAATGTCTTAATTAATGAAAACTTACTTTAATCAAAGTTAATTAACATCTCTTAAAACATTATTAGAAACCACTTAGAGTGTAGATGAACAGATGATGCAAATGTCCTTAGAAAGTCAATAGACAATCATTGAATACCAAGCACACAGATTAATCATGTATGATCACTTACAATTAAATGAACACAAGGATTCAAAACTGATATATGTCAATATATGAATGATCCAACATTAATAGCATCCAATCCAAATATATTCAATAGTCTAAACACAAGATTCACAATCATAAATCAAGTTTGAAACAGATGCAGAAATCTCTAAATCTAGAAATCTCTAACACAGAATTAAACACAATTTTAGACTAATAACTCCCTATTAAGTCCTTGAGCTCAAGCTTTGTCTTCTATCACCAAGAAGCTAAGAGTTTAGCCTCTCATGTCTTCAAACCAAACGCAATCACTCCAGGAATAAACAGCCATGGTTGATGCTAAAAATAGGGTTGGAAACATGGAGAAGAAGGTGGTTGAAGTGGTTTAATTGGTTCAGAAATGCAGAAAATGATGAAGAGGTGAAGAAAAATAGACGTTTTGGGTGTAGGATAAATAGAGGCTTGAGAGGAGATGATGGTGGCTCAACCCCATGTAAATCTGCAGAATGGGAGAGTGTCTATTCGTGATGGCTACCCCCCTTAGGTGTAAAAGCTCAGAAACCTATTCCAAAACACACAACTTCACTTAACGCACTCAGGTCGCGACCTCAGGAGTGTCAGGTCATGACTTGGGGGACCCAAGTGGTGACCCCATAAGTGTAATGTTGTGACCTGGGAAAACAGAGAGCATTCAGTGTTAACTCAGGTCCAAAACACATAGTTTTGTTAAAAAGGCATCTAGGTCGCGACCTTAGCAATCCATGTCACGACTTGGGAAGGCAGAATACTCCAAACTCTTGTGTTTTGGTCCTTGTAACATTGTGGCTCCATCAATGCTTTATCTTGGGTCTTAAATCCTCCTCTAATTGCCTAAAAATCACAACAAGGGAGCTTTGTGAAAACTAAATTACAGATCAAGGCAATTACAATTAAGGAAGGAGAATTGACCCCTTTTTTTACCCCTTAAACAGCAAAATGCAATGCATGAACCAATATAATCAAAAAGCTATAAATGCATGCATGAGGGTAAAAGTGTTGCAAAACATCAGAAAATACTTGAGAAAACCATATAAAGATAGGATTCTATCAGGATTCCTCTTTCCTTCATTTTCAAGGGATGACCAGGATTCAGGTGCAACAGTTTGGTGACTCCACTGGGGACATTTCAGAGTCAAGCCCATTTAAGTTAATTATTTAAAATGATTTGGCCTGAATTATATTTTTATTACGCTTCTTTTATTTGTTTATTTGTTCTTTATTTATTTCTTAGATTTATATATTACTTGTTTTTTATTAATGTTTTTTTATTTGTTTTCTTACTTTTTATTTATTTATTCTATGATATGATTGGTAGATGAGGGTTGGGTAGAATCTAGGTCAACAGGTTTGTATAGTCTCCACATAGACTAAGCACCTACACTATCTACCTTACATACACATTGGGCCCTATACCTAATATGTTCTTTCTTTCTTAATCGCATATACCCTGGTTTCATACTATGTATAAGAGCTAGTTTTTGATGAAAACTCTTGTCTAGATAAGTATTCATAGTAATAACGAATGGTGCCCTCTACTCCTAAATAACTTGTGCGATTTTA
This sequence comes from Neltuma alba, assembly GCF_004799145.2. Lineage (NCBI taxonomy): Eukaryota > Viridiplantae > Streptophyta > Magnoliopsida > Fabales > Fabaceae > Neltuma > Neltuma alba. The sequence goes on from NW_021635243.1 coordinate 64,792, forward strand.
GGATCATTAGTAGGAGTCCTAAATAGATTTCTACTTTGGGGTTAACAAATCAAAGAGAACGAGACTTATGCTATAGGGCTCAGAACCATTGCACTCATGTGAAGTTTGACATGCGATTGTGAACATCCTACAGTATTAGGTGAGCATGGGGGTACTAGGTAGGACCGTGACAGAGAGGAGGAATCATCATGGTTTCTTTCCTTTCTCTCTCTATCTCTTTTTTATACTCATCATCCCTATCTAATCATTAGTATCTCATGATAAGCATTATTAGCGTCATCACCTCATCATTGTACTATATTTTTTGCATCAACACATCATCATGCTAGTTGTTATCATATTTGTCGCGACATTTCATCATAAGCATCATTTTCATCTACACCCTTACTCAATACTGCATCATATTACAAGAGATATCATAGGTTTAGTAACGCTCTTTTTCAAGCCCTGTAACAGCAAGTATTCCTAAAGCCCAGTGATGGCTGGCACCTTTCCAAAGCCCTGTAACGATAGGCACTATCAAAGCCAGTAATGACTAGTACCTCTTTTTAAAGCCCTATAACGGCAGACACTATTAAAGCCTAGTAACGGCTGGTACGTCTCCAAAGCCCTATATCATCAGGCACTCTCAAAGCCCACTAGGGCTGGTACTCTCAAAGCCCAATAACGGTTGGCACGATTTAAAGCCCAATAACGGCTGGCACCTCTCCAAAGCCCTATAGCGACTGGCACCGCTCCAAAGCTCAAATTCTAGTAACAGCTAGCACCTCTCCAAAGCCCTGTGGAGGTAGGTACCCTTAAAGCCTAGTAGGGGCTGGCACTCTAAAAGCCTAGTAATGGCTGGCACCTTCTAAAACCTAGTAGTAGTTGGTACTTCTCCAAAGCCCTATAGCAGCAGGCACTCTTAAAGCCTAATAGCGACTAACGCCTCTTTAAAGCCTAAATGGCTGGCACTTCTTTAAAGCCATGTACCAGCTGGCACCCCCTCAAAAACTCTGTCACGATAGGCATCTACTAAAGTCCTATGCAACTAGGCACTCCAAAATGTGTAACGTTTAATTCTACTGGCCTGTTTTCCCTGTCTTCTCCCCTATGAACCAAGTAATAAGGGGCATAGACAATGTATTTTGTCAAAACCTTCTTTAGTCTCTAGGACAACTTGGTTCCATATGCTTGCGATGCATATTTAGCTGGACAAAATACGTGTTCTTGTCTTTACTTGCTTTATAGGCGAAAAACTCACTTCTCTGACCTATGAACAAGTAAAAAAGGGCAACTGTTGTGACATCCAGTAATCTCGTAATTAGAAATAAGGATATTCCAAAGCAATTAAAGACCAAAATGATAGGAAGAAATAGAAAGAAACAATTCCCAAATTATGTTAGTGTCAGGGCAAAAGAATAATTTCCAAAAGTTATGAGTAGGCCTATGTAATTTTGGAAAATATGTTAGAAATTCCTAAAAATTATGGAATAATTATGAAAAATAGAGAAATGCCCCTTGGACACTATATTAATTTTTAAAAGGAAGAATTTTGATGGGGAACATTTATTATGATTTTCCAGTCAATTATGAAAGCTTAACTTATTAAGGAAGATTAGTCAAAATTAATTATGGAAAAATATTTTTGAGCCTCAAAAATTAAGGAAAAATAGAGACAATGTGCCTTGAGAATTATATGATAGGGTGTAAGTGGTTTTATGCCCAAATTACCCCTAGAAAAATTATAAAGGAATTTAAGAATGAGTTAGGCCAATTAGCGTGCTTATTTGGGAAAATTCCAAATAAATATGTTGAAGGAAAATAAAATTCCAAGAAAATTTACATGACATCCCAAGGAATTATAAGAGATTATAGGATTAAAGAGAACTCCTTAAATATTCAAGATTTCCTTACTTCCCATGTCAAGTAGTGAAATCCCTACAAAAATGGAAAATAATTTTTCTCTTTATAATTAGTAGAAATTTGAGATTGTAACAAAGGAGGGCATTTTGGGAAGAGAAAAATGAGAAGAAGAGGTTATAGAGCTTACAGAAAATAATTACAGTGGCCAGGATACTGTAATTATAGAAAAGAAATTAAACCCAAAGTAAAAGTGCACTAATAAGTAGGAAGTAGAGTCTTATCCTTTACTTAGCCTACAAGTTGCCACTTGTCAAGCCATCAATGGAGAGGATTAGGAGTGCCAAGTGTCAACCCAAGTATGGAGAGGATCTTGACTTTGGAAATTTAATTTTAATTGGAATTAAATTAAAAGTGAAAAATTGCAAGATGGTTTATGCTAATGACACCTCACCATTGCAATTAATAGGGTTGGTGAGAGCTTTTGCCTATAAGTAGACACGTCCTCCCCCTTACAAGACCACATATTTTGGCCAAAGAGGCGAAGTTCTTGCAAATTCATTTCTTGAATTTCAAACAAGAGGAAAGGTAGCTGCTTTGATCATCCAAGCTAAGATTCAAGGTTAGTAAGTTGTACCATTGTATTTCTTGCTTTGTTTTCTTGGTTTGGTTGGTTGAAAAATCTGTTCTCCCTCAAGAATGTTGCTGGCTGAGATGTTATAAGGTTAGGAGAAGGAGGTTTTAATGTTAAACCTAGTTAAAACATATTGATTCAAGGTTGTTTCAAGTGGTCTTGAGTTGTTGTCTGAAAAATTTCATGTTTGGTTACTAAGTGGTACTATTCAGCCACTCATGATCTGTACCCTAGGATGACTTTTGCATAGTTTTGATGCTTCCATTGTGTTTAAAATAGAAAATGGTGTAGGATAAACTTAAAGAACAAGCATTGGAAGCATTAGAATTAAAGTTGAAATTCTTGAAGCCCAAGACCCCCTATTTGGCCAACTCTAGTTCTTAGGGAAAGGATTTTCTTTTCATGAATCCAAGTTCATATTTGGATTCTACATGAAAAATTATGTAGGATTGACCTAAGAAAGGAATTTTTAAGTTAAAGAAAATAAAGCTCCAAAATTCAAAGCATTAAGGGTTAAGGGGTTACTTAAAGTTTTCCATTACGTCTTGTGTGGTTTGGTTTGTAATGTGGCTGCCCCTTTTTGTACAATGTGACATTTAGGGTTTGATATTTGTAGAGGGAGGGAAGAATATTAAAGAACCAATGAGCTTTTGGATCAAGGTAGCAAGATTTAATTAACTACTAATATGACATTGTATTGTTTATTATTGCATGGATGATTGCTATTATATGATTGAACTATGATGATTGTGATGTGGCTACTCCTTGCATTTTAGTGCCTTCGCTATTACATGTTAGAGATTGCCTAATTATAAGAGAATTAGTTCTCCAATAGTAGCTAATGTTGAAATGCATAATGATAAAGCATACTTGTTGTTATAGTAGATTATTCTTGCTATTAGGATTTCAATGAAATCTCATTCCCTCCAAATGTAATCCAATATTCTAGGAGCTGAATCATCCAACAAGAAGCTACAAATTCATGGGTGAATGTGGTGTTAAACCATGAAAACACTTGACTTTTGGTAATGTATAATTATGTATGTTTAGATGCTATAACCTTTTTTAGACCATTGAACTAGAGCTGCATTTTGACTAAGTTACTAGATGAATTAAATCACAAAATTTGGCATGCTTATAGGTTGCATCTTGACCTTCAAATCAATAGGTAGAATGTTAAAATTGGACTTTGATATGATTTACGATGATTTTTCAAAGTTGAGGTTTGAAATTTGGGAAAAAGTTTTTAACCAATAGAACAGTGGTAACTTCCATAAAAATATGGCACTAATCCATAAAAAATTTGTTTGAGATTATTTTTTCTTAAAAGAGCATTCAAAGAGCTTTCTGTAGAACTTGGAAGCACTTCATTTGATTTTTTTAGAATTAATTACAAAATTTTGAAGTTGGATAGAGAAATCTAGAATTACCAAATGAACAGTATTTCTGAAAATCAACATCCTAGTTATGTTTTTGTGAGTTTAAGGCATCTAAAGTGGTCAAAAATGGATCTAAATGGACTCTAAGATATACTAGAAGTAAGGTGTAACAACTGTGAACACCCAATTTTGCTCGGGCCTCGCAAAAAAATTAAATTTAAATAAAATTAAAGAAAAAGGAAAAAAATAAAAGATTAATATCCTCCTTGATTCTTTCTTGGAGGCTAAGTTTAAGAAGTCCACCATGTGGCAAATAAAAAAAAATAAAATTAAATAAGAATATCTCTCTTACAATAAACGGCGATAAAATAAAAGATAAGAATTAAAAACTAATTTAGGAAATGTGAGGTGGACACATTAAGGAGGGAAATAAGAAAAATCAGAAATAAAAATAAAGATTTCTTATTTAAGATGATTGACCCCTCAATTTAGAAATCTCTCTTTGGGGTCATAATTTTGAAAATTTTAAAAAACAAAAATAAAAATAAAAAATCACAATTTGATGATAATTTGGTGCTTAAATAGGAAGTTACATTATGAGTCATAATTAAGGAAAATAAAAAAACAAAAATTAGAGAAAAATTGGAAAACCCTAGGTAGAGCCTCTAAATAAGAGAGTAAGGGTTAGAGAAAGGTACTCAGAATTTTTCGGTGAAAAAGGAGACAAGGTAAAGAGCTCTTCTATCATCTTATTTCATAGCAATAAGTTGGGTTTGGGAATGAGAGAGGAGACCTAACTAGAGAAAAATCCTTTGTTCATCTTCTTCTTTTTTCTACACAAGGAAAGCCTACGCTCTTATCATTGTTGTCATATTTGTAAGCTAGAGCAATGATGGCTAGAGGGTTGAATCCAACATGATTTTAGTTAATTCTCACTACTCCCCTTTCTTTTTGATTTGTTCGAAATATGCCTTTATCTATTTATCTCCCATATGTACTCACTTTGATATCTGCTTTCTTCTTTTTTATTTTCATTTTATTTTATTTATTCTATTTTTGGTTCATGTCTTTTTACCAATATGTGTATACAATTTTTATTTATTGGCTTACTATATAATGTATTCTCTTTTTTAGCCAATTGATAAGTGGAGCATCAAGTTTGAATTTTCATTCCTATCTATTATGTTTAACTTGAGTTTCATGTTGATTTATTTTTTTAGTGTTCTTTCTTTTTGTTTTCAAAAATGTTTCTTTTTTTAAAATCTATACAGTGTGAGCTTTTCAGAACCTCTACAGGTATCTAGATTCATTAGTAAACCAGTGTGAGACTATGAGAGTCTCCGCAGGAATACCAATGTGGTTGTGTAAATTTTCCTTGTGAAATAAAAATAAAGAACATAATTTTTGCACCATGTTTATAAATAAAACATAGAATAGATAATCTTTTTAAAATATGTACATGTAATCTCAAAATGCTTTTTTAGAGCCGTGTGAGCTTTTTAGAACATCTGTGGGCTCAAACGGTTATTCCCCCATATAAGGTTATAGGAACCTCCGCAGGCAAGATAATCCAACATTTCTTTCAAAAAATATTTTCTAAATGAAAATATAAAACAACTTGTTTTCCTATATTAAAAAATACATACCCACCAAAAAACACTTTTTTTAATTGAATAAATATTTTCTAAAAAATACCAACCAAGTCACATGCACTTTTACCCCCGAACTACGTGGGCTTTGATCCCTTTAAAGGGTATGTAGGCTCTAGGTTCTTATCCTGGGTCAAGTCCAGCTTTATAAATAATTTATTCTTTTGTAAATAAAATTTTTTTTCTTTTTTTCTATCTTTATTTTTTTTTCAGGTAATTAAAATATAATAAAAATGCCATATTAATTTTGAGTAGTTAACTTAGGGTAACCATTCTCTTGAACAGGTGTTGTGGGGTGCCTAACACCTTCCCCACACACAATTGACTCCCGAACCCTATCCGGTTTTCACAAACCACATATTTTTAGGTTTTGAAAATTATCCTTTCAAAATTTTGGTGGCGACTCCTCTTTCCTACCTTTTTAAGGGATGACCAGGATTCAGGCGTGAAAAAATAAAAAGAAAATAATTATGTCAAAAATCAAGGAAAAATGGGTTTAATTGAGTTTTAATGTTGAACAAAAGTGTTATTCCTTGGATTATTGATAATTTGGCATGCGTTTATGCTTGGATTGATAGGCATTGTGCAAGAAAACAAAAAAGGTATCAACTCTTGAGAGAGGCCAAAATTGTAGATTAAAAGAGGTAGCATAGAATTTACAATTTTAATGTTAACTTGCTTGATTTTTACATGATATGATCCTTTGAATATATGTCACATGATATTTGAAATTGTTTAATGGTAATGTGGTTGATTTGTTTGCATGATATGCCTTGGCATAATACATTAATTTATTGACTTGGAATGATTTGATATGGTTTTTCTATAGCAAGAGGTAGAGAAATATTTATGGAATTGATTGTAATATATCTTGCATATTTAACATTATTATTGTAATTTCTTTACTACTAAGATTTCTATGAAATCTCATTCCTTTCTATGTTCAAATAACACTAATAGGAGAAGTAAGTGGTGTGACTAAGGGCAAGCAAGTGTTGCCACCATGAAGAAGAATGTTATGAATTTTATTTGGAAACATGAAGTTATGTTAAACCCTATACACAAGCTTTGTAATATTTATGGATATGTGTATGGATGACCAAATTGAATTGTAAATTATGTTAAATGACTTATTATATGTTGCATTATGTGGCTAGATTGTGTTGGAGATGGGCATGGCTTTATTTGGTTAGGTTTTCACATAAAAAGGGCAAAAGTTGACTTTTTAAGACCAAAGTTTGATCATACAAAATTTTAAGCAAATGGTGGAGTTTGGATATGAAACCTAACAGTCTAATAGATCATATTTTTAGTTTTAAAATGAGTGGTATTATTAAATTTGGAGTTTTGTATAAAGAGTTAAACCTTTCCAAAGTTGGGCATAAATCCTGAAAAACTGGAAAAATGACCAAATGAATAGTACATCTTGACGTGAAAATTGGGCATACATGAGCTGGATTCATACTCTAATTATATTTTTTCTTAAAGAGCTCATTACAAGCTTCAAGTAGGACTTGGAACCATATCGTTTTGATTTTTATAGAATTAGTTATGATTTTTCAAATTTTGAAGAAATTAAGGATTTTCATGAATAGTAACCCGAGGAGAAAGTTTTAAAAACTCAAATTTTTCTAACTTAAGGACTTGAGTAATGGTTCCCATTGCTCCCACTTGATATAAAACTCAGTATTAAAGTAAAGTGACAACAAAAATCTCTAAGTCATCCAGTAATTGATCAAAGGTGCATAGATTTGGGTTATCACAAATCTTCTGGACCTCAATCAACCGCACCCAGCTCCTGGGCAGTGAGTCTATCAGTGTTTGTCCCCATAAAGTATCATCTATGTTCTAGGGATCCTCTTCAACTACCTTATTATGTAGCAATCTGACATAATAGAAGTAGTCCAGAAAGATAGAGGCATACTACTTCTGGGATCTATCAATGTGCCTCCCCAGCTCTATGAACTCCTGCAAGATATCGTCGTAACTCTTAAACTCCTTTTTCACTAACAGTGGTCTTTTCTTAATTGGTAAATCCTTAGCCTTGATGTTACTTGGACCTACTACATTTATAGGTATAGCCTTGATTCCACTAGGACCTGTCTCATCCGGGTTGGGTTAGGGTCCCACTGCACTCTATGCATCATCTTGTAGCTCTCTCTCTCTGATTCGGTTGGAGGCTACACTAGACTTAGCTTTGGTTATTGGCTTGCCTGGATATCCAGGGGGAGTTGCTGGGTCCTCTTATAGGACTAGGCATCGTACATACCACTAGTGTGGAAAATCCTCTCCTGGCATTTTCTAATCAATTGTACCCCTGATTTGTTGTCTTCACAACAAGTCATTTCTATTCCTGCACTTAAAGCACTTCATAATGCATAATCCAACATATGCATATGTCACACAATTCAAGTCCAATTCACATAATAACCAATAACACGGTGCAACAAACATTAACCCAGAACCTTTGCTCTGATATAAAAAAAAGTCACACCTCACTTTTAGACCTCATTTTACTTCAATTAAAACCATTTAGAACCATTTCTTATGGCCTTAGGTTAGAAAATTTTGAATTTTAAAATTTCATAAATTCAGGTTGCTATTTGTTGTAATCCTAATAAAGGCTAAACTTTGAAAAATTCATAACTAATTCTAAAGAAATTGAAATGACGTGGTTCCAAGTTTTACTTAAAGCTCTTAGTGCATCCTTAAGGGAAAAATACTCATTGGCATCCAGAATTCACCAATAAATCCTAGATTTCGTGCAAAGTGGTACTATTCATACATTCTTTTTTAATTTTTCAAGATTTATGCCCAACTTTGGAAGCATACAACTTTTTTGTACAAGACTTTAAATTTAATAAAATACCACCATTTTTAAAGATAAAAATGAGATCTATAATCCAGCCAAATTTTAGTTCAACACTCAACCAAATTCACAAAATCTCGTTGGTCAAACTTTACCCCTAAAAAGTTAACTTTTTATCCTCCTAAGTTACCATTCTTGGTTATTCTTTCCCTTTAAATTCATAAAACCATTGTAGTCACATAAGCCATGCTAGAACATGATTCTTTTATCAAAAATTCATATACATATCATCTTTGATCATTAATACAAACATTCAACATAATTTACAATAATCCATAATAGTTACAAACATTGTTTCAAATAGGCATAAAAATCAATTCTTTCCCAAAATGATCTCCTTCCCTTTGTTTTTTCTTGATCCAACTCCTAAATGATGAATATTTGAACATAAAAGAATGAGATTTCATAAAAATCTCAATAGCAATGAACCATAATTATCATGCAATCATGCTATGTAAAAATATGCTATGGTATCATGTAAGTAACATGTTCACACAACATTTCATGTCAAATTAATTGCCATGGAAAGAGAGCAATCATGCAAGCCATTATACCATTCTTCCATACATATTACCAAGGCATGGTTAACATAGCATTCCATACATAATCAAATAATTTGTTCAATCACTTATGGCATCATGAGTCAAACTGCATTAACATACTTAAACAAGTAGAAAGGCAATCAAATTATGAGTTCAATGCTACCTCTTAATTGCTTAACCAATTCAGCCTCTTTGGCTATATTGTGCTCCTCTTTGATTTCTTGCAAAGTGCCTATCATTCCAAACACAAACACATTTCAAATTGCCAACAATCCAAGCATAAATACTAATGCTTGTTATTAAATTCAATTAAACCCCTTTTTCCTTGATTTTTGACATAATTATTCCCTCTTTCTTTCAATTAATCTCTTGGGCCATTCTTACACAATTTTTCATGTAGAATCCAAATATCAAATCAAATTTAACAAGATCACATTCCTTTCCTTTCATCTTGACTTGGTAAAATAGGGTAGTATTGAATTCTAAAATTTTTATTTTTGATTCCAATTATTTTAAACACTTTTCCTTGATGTTTTCCTATACAAAAACACGTTTTAAACTCATTGGAATAATCAAATTACATTGAAATAATTTCTAATCCAAGAATTCAAAGTGGCTGAATAGGGTCTATATAACCCTAGTTTTGGTTTTCTTCCAAAAATCAATCCAAACATCAATTAAACATGTAGTTCTAAGCTTATATTCATGGTTTCTATCCTTTCCTAATGCTTCCTCAATCATGCCAAAAATCACAGCATGGCACCTTAGAGTTTGTCATGAAATTTCAATTAAAACAACCCTTAAATCTAGCCAAAATAAAGTATAGACATATCTTAACGGATCCTAGCTTGAAGCTTGATGGTTTTTCTTGAATTTGGAGGGTTTTAGGTTCTGTTTGGAGTTGACAATTCACTTGGACAAAATTTCCCCTTTTTTTTTTTCCTATTTTGGCCGAATTATGCTTAATAAGGGGGCATTTATAAAGCAAAAATCTGACCCTTCTCCCCTCCTTTGTGGCACTAAAATCTGCCACATAAGGGGCCATGTGGCCCTCATCAAGTGCCTCCAATTTTCAGATTGTGCCAAGTCCCTTTCTTCTTTATGTTTTTCATTGATTTTTGGGTTTGAGTTGGGCTTAAGCCTCTTCAATTGTTGGCCCATGTCTTGTACAAAATTTTTGGGCCTTCTTGGCCCAATATGAAGCCCAAATCTGATTTAAAAAGGGTGAAGAAGTGTGGCCTAATTATAAATATTAATTTCTAACCAAAACTCACTATTTTGGTTACTATTTTCAAAAATAGTTCTAGTCCTCCAAAAATTTATTTCTCTCCATCCAAAACTCCTTTTTGATATAGGAAAGCCCCTTGAAAATTTTTGAAATTTATCTAACCTCAAACTATTTATTTTGAATTTTCTCTGAAATAGGACTTTACCGATAAGATTTCAGTAATAAATATTCTAAAATTAATTCCTGCACCTTCAAGGCCAGGAATCAATTTTATAAATTCAAATAAATTCTTGAATAATTTTCTCATATTTTTACAAGAATTATTGAGGCCTCTACATATTTAAAATAATTATTTTTGCTCAATTTTCACTATTTTTTCTAAAAAACTCTGTTTTTGAGGAAATTTTGTAATAAGCTATTTTCGTATTATTTTCACTTCTAGAGCCTCAAATAGGATTCTAAAACCACTAATTTACCAATTTTCTATTTTTCAAGATTTTTCTAGAATATTTCTTTAATTTTTTCATTTTGCCCTTCCTATACTGATAATTTTGAAAATATCAGTCCCAACTCTTTCTGGATTTTATGTCATGCCTGACTTCTTCAGCCAATCTACTTTTCCTATTGGCCCTTAACTTAATTTTTCATTCCCATTATCAAGGTTGGATATTGAGGGATGTGACCCTTTAGGTGTCATACCTTACTTCTATAATACCTTAGAGTTCATTTAGAACTATTTTAGACTACTTTGGATGGCCTTAAACTCAAAATTATGCAATCTGGATGCATTTTCAGAAATTTACTACTCACAGCCCATTTTTTAGATTACAGGTCTAACTTTGAAAAATTATAACTAATTGTAGAAAAATTGTATGGAGGTGTTCTAAAATTGCACAGAGAGCTCTTTCAATGCTCTTTAAAGAAAAAAAATCGAATTGGACTTATCTTTGGCCAATTCATACAGTTTAATCAATAAAGATTACTGTTCATTTGGTAAAATCTGGAACTTCCAGATTCTATGCCTCAACTTTGGAAATTCATATCTCCTTCAAATTAAGGTAATCTACCCCTTATTTTAAAGCATAGGAGGTTTACTATAAACCAGCCAAATTTCATGGCTTAAATCGGTAAAACTGAAGCTTGAAACTGACTACTCTAGGACCTACGTTTTATCCCTTAACCACTCGTTACTTCAATTTGTTTTTATATCTTTGGCATACATAACATGGATTTACTCTTTCCCATTTATTCTCATATATTGCCATTCATGCCATGAGCATTCTACGCACATAAATTGCATTAAGGCATTCATAAACATAATTTACAAAATAGAAAAATTATACATTGAACATAATTTCATTCATTAACATTAATAATTCTCTACTTTCTTCTCCTTCTTCTCATGCCATTATTGCCCATCATTGATTGTCCTAAATGGTTGGTTAGGGAGGGGTGAGATTCAGGAGAATCTCAGTAGCAAACAATACCATATTAATCGTGCTAGATGGATGCTAATGCACTACATGCAACTTGCTTATTTCCTTGTTAATTAGTAATATATTAGCATGCTCAAAGCTAACATCTTGATGTATGGCCATGGAGACATAATCTACTCATCGTGAATAGCAATTACAGTAGCTAAAACCTGTCACAATAACATTCGAATAACATATACATAGCAACACACAAGCATACAACATCAAGCAATGACAATAAGTAAGTTCACTACCTTGCACCTTAAGCTTTCCTCTTGCTTTTCCTTTGATTCCCTTGACTTTCCAACCATATGTACCTTCGGTCAACATCATCAAACATCTCTTGGATGTTCCAAGATCCTAAACATAGTGACATTAGTCATACAATTTATTAGGACTAAAAGATTACATAAAGTTCAAGACTAACCTTCTTGAACTTAACTCTTTTCTCTTAATTTTTGGATTGATGTTCCAGCTTTATAAAAATTATTCTCTTAGGTTAATCCTATACAATTTTGCCCAAGGAATCCAAATATGAGCTTAGATTAATGAAAATCTAACTCCTTCCTCAAAATTCAATTTGGCCGAAAAGGGCGTTTATAATTCCAAAAATTCCAACTTTAATTTTAATGCTTTTAATGCTTGTTCTTTAGGTTTACCCTATACCATTTTTTATTTTAAACACAATGGAAGTATCAAACCTATGAAAATCGCATCCTAGGGTATAGATCTCATATTGGCTAAACACTACCCTTAAACAATCATGAAATCTTTTACACAACAACTCCAAACCACTTGAAACAACTTTGAATCAATGGGTTTTAACATCAAAACTTTCACCCCCTATCCTTATATAATTCAACCAGCATCATGTCTTAAGGGAAACTAAACTTTTCAGCCATAAAAACCAAAGATTCGAAGCAAGAAACAAGAGGGAACAACTTCCTAACCTTAGATCTAAACTTGGTTGATCAAAGTAGGTGTCTTCCTCTTGATTTAAGCTTCAAGAATCAAAATGGCAAGAGCTCCCCCTATTATTCTCCATCTTGGCGGAATGAAGGGGGAGGGAGTGTCTATTTATAGCCAAAAATTTGGTTTGAATGGACTAAAATGCCCTTGGTGGCTAATAGAAAGAATAAGGGCAATCTTGAAACTTCAAGTGCACTTTTGTATCATCATTACATCATCTTCTTGCATCATCCTTATATCATTCTTCTAGAAGGTGCCAAGTGTCACAAATTTGGTGGAGGTAAAGGGAGATTAAATCCTAGCCATTGGATCAAAACTTAATCTTTAAGTTTCCTCCTAATTTACTTGGCCCACGTTTCTTCAGCTTTCTTGACGACCTTTCGAAGCTCAGAAAATTCTCCTGTCTACTCCATAAATTCCTTTTTTTCTAGCGAATATCTATAAATTTTCTTAGGCCATAACACTTCCTTTAAGCCTTGCATAAAAATTATTTACTAAAATACCTTTTTATTGGCATGATCAGCTTTTTAATTTATTAAAGCCATTCCACTGGTCTTTGGGTTATGAGACTAATTTTATAAATTAGTACAACCTTTCAACCATTTAACCTCATTTTTACGTACATTTTTTAGGTCTTTTGCTATTTTAAATAATCACCTCAAATGATGTACTTTTTACAAGCCATAACCTTATAAGTTCCATTTAAGTTGCCTCAAGGGTATTTTCATCATTTCTCTTTACAAAAGAGCCTTATAATATTATTTCCCATTTTTCAGGGATTTTTCCTGGAATTTTCTATATACTTTCCATTTTTACCCCTGTTGGCTATAACTTTCTGAATTTACAATTTAGTCTCTGCTTGGACTTAACTTCATATAACCATCTCTTTAAGGTTTCTAACTTAACCCTTAGCCTGTTTCTACTCTCTTTTCTCTTTTTGGGCCCTTGAGACTTTACTGGAGCCTTTAGCCTTGATTATACTTGAGCCTTTGAAAACTTTTACTTTGTAGTTTAGTCTTTGAAACTGCTTTGACTTCCTCTCTCATCTTTGGGACTTCTGTTCAAAGGAATAAACAGCATTTCTAAAAAATGTAAGATATGAGTGACCACCACTTTTCTTCTTTCCTTTCCTTTTATCTTGAGTAAGATCATATTCTATTCCTATTTTATCCATTGAGCACCATTGGGCTCTCAAAATTACTTTAAGCATTTCACTACCCCTGGTGAATTTTTCAAGGTTTCTGTTTGCTTCGCTTGCTGTTCCTCCAGAATTTTTATCTTTTTCTTGGAGCTTACCAACTCCTTTGCAATTCTAACTAATTATGAATGTAATGCATTGTATTCAAATTGTAATTCATCATAAGAGGGTTCAGAAGTGATTACCTCATCTGTCTTTGAATCTTCATCTTCTTGGGCTGCGAGACAGATGTTAGCTGTATCTTCATCATTGCTCTCTTTTTTCTCAGAAGAATTGTCTCCCCAGATTGACGTCACAAAGGCCTTCTTCTTTCTGAACTTTTCTTTCTTCTTCTCTCTATCCTTCATCTTGGACAGCTGAGGACACTCTGCTTTGATGTGTCCCGGTTTTTTGCACTCAAAGCAAATGATTGGATCCTTGGGCTCGTTTTGAGAAGTGGAGGCTTTGCGTTTTGATTGAAACCTCCTTCCAGCTTTGTTTTTATAGAACTTTTTGAATCTTCTGACTATAAGACCCATTTCATTGTCCTTCGGATCTTCATCATTGTCATCTTTACTTTCTTGAGTTTTGAGAGCGATGCCCTTATGATTTTTCTCATTCATCTCCTTCTTGTATTTCTGTTTTCTTTCATAATCTGTTAGGCTTCTGAATAGTACTGCAACAGAGCCAATTGATTCTCCCTTCATTTCCTTAATGGCTGTTATGGCTCCAATTCCTTCGTGAGGCTGCTTAAGATTTTCCTCACTTGATCTTCTTGACTGTACTTCTTGCCAAGTGCAGTGAGGTGATTGATGAGGTGTGAGAATCTAACTTCCATGTCTCGAATTCTTTCTCTATCCTTCATTCTGAACAATTTGAATTCTGTGATAAGAGTATTGATTCTGCTCTATTTCACATCAGTTGTTCCCTCATGGGCAATCTCTAGTGCCTACCACATTTCCTTTGCAGTTTCCAAACTGAAAACTCAGAAATATTCTTTTTGACTCAAGGCATAGGTTTGTATGTTGATAACTTTATCGTTTAATGTCACCAGCCTCTTATCTTCTTCATCGAACTCCCTGGGATTCTTACGAACTTGTTAACCATCTACCGTTTTCATTGGAATATAGTTGCCATACTCGACTATGTCCCATAATCTGTATTTAGTAGCTTTGATAAAGCTCTTCATCCTCATCTTCCAGAAGGTGTAGTTCTCTCTATTAAAGCCAGGTAGCTTTGATGTTGAACATCCTTCAGGTAGCACACTGTCTCTGAAATCTGCCATAGGATCTCTCTTCGGATTGTTAAATCTTTACTGAAGACACCTGCTCTAATACAAAATGTTAGTGGTAGTTTCACCTAAGAGGGGGTGAATTAGGTGAGTTATAAAAATTTTAATGTATTAAAATAGTGCTGTAAATAAAACAGAGAAGGTTGAGTTAGAAGGATTTCACCGCAGAGCGAAGACATAAGATTTATACCCTCAAATAACACTAACTCAGAACAAAGACCCTCAATCTCAATTAAGCACAAATATCATTAAAGTGAGCCAAAAAGTGTAACAAAAACATAGAAAATGTCATCAAATAGTATAAACAATTTGAGCTCAATCAAGTTCCCCCACACTTAGACTTTTGTACTCCTGGAAAAAGCTAAAAAATGATTAAAAATGATACAAGTGCAATGAGAAATACTAACATGCTTAAAGATGATAGTAGAAGATTAGTAAGAAATTCGCACGGATATTGACAATGGTAAAGCAAAGATATGCTAAGAAAGTAAACACTATGGACATTTAATCCAAAAGATTAAGCAAAAGAGATTTATCTCAAGGATATGTGTTTAGCTCTCAACTCACTTGTCTTGGGATTATTTCACTCTAGGTCTGTTTAGTCCAATCTCTACCATAGGCTTGTAATAATTCTACCTCTCCACCACAAGAACCACAAATTGCAAATCAAGAGGACTTAAGGTTCGTAAATTTTAGTGATGGTCAAGTGAAATGGATGGAATAAAAGAGAAAGTGAAATTGAGTACAAGCATAACAATTATTCTATCCACAAAATAAACACAAACATTCTTGAAGAAAGGAGCTAATAATAGTAATAAAATTTTTTTTATAAAATACCGAGACTCTTTTTTTTTCCTTTGGCTTTTCTAACTTTTTCTTTTTATTAACAAAATTCCAAGGCCAAAATAGAACAAAATATTTACAATTTATTTGCATGCATGTACTCAAAGTGAAGGTCCAAAAGGGTTGGCAATGGTAAGGTGTTTGGGCTTATGTTTGAGTAATAAGGGTTTGGAATCGAATGCCTCTATCATGTGCATAAAATGTTGATTCATCAAGCTTCGATTAACGATTAAAACAAGTTCTAGAGAAATATGAAACTACCCCTCGTCCGTGGGTTCAGCTGGCAAAGGGGTCGGACACTCTCACTAAGGGAGGGGGTTCGATCCTGGGGAAGGTCACTTAGGTGTGGCTCCAGTCACGACGCTGGGGGAGGCATCTTCGGAGCCAAGGCTTCTGCCCGTAAAACAAAGTCCCAGTTTAAGCTATAGCGCTGGGTTGGATTGGAGTCAAAGGTTAGTTGCCCTGTCCTTGGATCGTGGGTGAGCCCGACCCCTTTCCTAAAATTTTTCTCACCTAAAAAAAAAAGAAATATGAAACTAAATAGATTCACACAATTTAACAAATCAAGACCCAAATATCCTTCTAACAAGGCTAGTATCTCAAATAATCAATCTTAAGGTTTAAAAGCACATAATCTTATTTTCAACCCTCATTTACTCCTTGTCAAAAACAGTGGGGAATGACTAGTCTAAGTTCAACCATCATTTAAAAGTGCTTGTAGTTTTCTAAAAGCACAAATATAATTTTGAATTTTCCAATAATTTCTAAAAATACAGGAGTATTAAGTGTCACACCTTACTATCGGATCCACTTAGGATTTAATTAAAACCATTTTAGACCATATTGGATGGTCTTGGGCTCAAAAATCCATGAAAAATGTTGATTTTCGGATTTTTACTGTTCATCAGGTAAAAATCCAATTTTCTGGCTCAACTTCAAAAATTCATAACTTAATCTAGAAAAATTGAAATAGAGTGGTTCAAAATTCTATAAAACGTTCTTTGAATGCTCTTTCAAGGAAAAATAATCTTATGAACCAATTCCATTGGAAAAAGCTTCAGTGTTTTGTGAAATTCACCTCTGTCCATTTGGCAAAAATCCTTTTTCCAGATTCTGAACCTTAACTTTGAAAAATCATTAAAAATCGTGTAGTTGGCCATTTTTAACGGGCTTCCTATCAATTTGAAGCTCACGATGTGAAATTTAAGCATACCAAATTTTGTATGGAAATTCATTTGGTAACTTAATAAAATATGGCTCTAAACTAACATCCTGCTTAGAGATTACAGCACCAACCATCGATACTTATACATAACCAAATGTCCATGAATTTTTATGGTGTGACACCATAATTTAGCCTCCAATCTGCAGCTTGCTCTTAGGAGTTTCAGGCCCTAAAATGTTAGATTATATTTGGGAGATGAGATTTTAAGAAATCCCAGTAGCAAGATCAATCAACCAAAACATTAACATGCATCAATTACAAGCATTTCAACCTTTTGCTATTAATAGGGAACTACTTTACCTCATACATGTAGCACTCTAACATGCAATAGTCAAGGCACATAAAGTAAGGAGTATAGCTACACAATCATCATCATCATCATCATTTAGTTCAACCACATAATAGCACATGAAATTGCATAGCAATCAATGCAACACTCAACATTAAGGTCAATTAAATCTTACTACCTTAATCCAATGCTCTTTGATTTTCTTGTTCTTCTTTCTTGCTTCCGCAAATGCCAAACCCTAGTATGGCAATCCATAAAAAAGGCAGCAAGAATCATCAACCATTCCTCATAAAAATCAACAACATAAATCAAGTAATTCCTAAACCCCTTAAAGCTTCAATCTTTATTCTTGAATTTTTAGAGTTTATTTCCTTTAACCCTAAAAATTCCTTCTTGACTCATTCCTACATGATTTTTCATGTAGATTCCAAATATCTACTTGGATTTAACAAAATAAATTTCCTCCTTTCAGTTTCAGCTTGACCGAAACATTAGGGTTCCTTATCCAAAAATTTCAACTTTGATTCTATAGCTTCCAACACTTGTTCTTTAGGTTTACCCTATACTATTTTCCATTTTGAGCACAATGGAAGCCTCAAAACTTTGAAAAACTCATCCTAGGGTTTAGATCTTGCCTTGGCTGAAATGGGTCTCAAGCAACACAACCAAGAAAACACTCCAAAATCAACCTTCAACCACTTATAACCACTAGGATCTACCATACTTTGAAGTGTTCTAGCAAGATTGAACCATAAAACTTCCTCCCTAACCCCATAAGCATTTCGGCCAGCTCCAAATGAAGAGGGAAAACCAGAAATTTCAACCATACAAAGCAATAAAACAAAGCAAGAAACATCTTAAGACAACTTACCAAGCTTGGATCTTAGTTGGAAGATCAAATATGCTTGCTTTTTGCTTGATTTCCCTTCAAACTCTCTCTTTTTCCCTCTCTTCATGCCTTAGACGAAATATGATCTGATTTAGGGAAAGGAAAAGCTCATTAATGTGTACAAAATATCCCACCAACCATCATTAATGATTTGCCAAGTGTCATAAGCCTACTTAATCTTAATCCTCTCTCTTAATTAACTTAAATCATAATGTAATTTAATTCCAAAGTCAAGATCCTCTCCATTGGTGGCTTGATACTTGGAAAGTTTTAATTACCATCCATTAGAGGTTTGACACATGGCTAAATGTGAACCATTTGAATTGCAAGACTCTAGTATTGCTTTATCGGTACACTTTGACTCCAGGTTTAATTTCTTTTCTATAATTACAGTGCTCTGGCCTCTGTAATTATTTTCTATCAGATCCATAAATTATTCTCCTCATTTTTATCTTCCCAAATTTTCCTCTTTGTGTCAAATTTAATTTCCCAATAATTAAATAAAAGGAAAACTAATTTCCTTCTTTTTAGTGATTTTTCCACTTTTCAAAGGAATTGGGAAAAATCTTGGATACTTGAGGGTCTTCTTTTAATTCCATAATCTCTTATAATTCTTTGGGATATCATAGAAATTTTCTTGGGATTTTATTCTCCTTAAAACTATTTATTTGGAATTTTCCAAATAAAGAACCTTAAACTAGCTTAAATTGCCCTTAAATTCCTTTGTAATTTCTCTAAGGGCAATTTGTTCATAAAACCAATTTTATAATCCCATATAATTCTCAAGGAACATTGTCCTTATTTTTTCTTAATTTTCTAATGCTTGGAAATATTTTTCCATAATTATTCTTGACCAATTTTCCTTAATTAGTCAAACTTTTCATAATTGGCTTAGAAAACTATAATAATTATTTTCCACCAAAATTCTTCTATTTCTCCTTGTCATTTTTGACCCTTAGTTATTTAGGAATATCCCTATTCCTAAATGCCATATTACTGGATGTGACATTAAGAATCTAAACCAGGAGGATTTCTGAAGGAAGAAAAATAAAATTGCAAAGCTTTTTTTTTTTGTGACTTCATCACGGTGAAACATTGGTTGGCCGCAGCGAAGTATGGCTGAGAAGTGAAAGTAGTTGAGAAAGAAGCGCTTTGCCGTGGGGAAAGAAGGAGTTTACCACGGCGAAGGTTGACAAAAAGACAGAATGCAATGCAATTTTCAAACTTCCCTGAAAGTTAACTTCAATGACTTCAAAAATGCCACAATTGATTAGTTTTAAAGCACCTAAATGGTCAAAATGGATGCATGATGAAGCATTTGCTGAAATAAAAAATAGAGATCCCTCCCCCACACTTAAACACAACATTGTCCTCAATATTTAAACTGGTGTATGCAAACCAATCAACAAGTGAACTGGAAGTTATGAAGTCCAATTTAAATTGAAGCACAACACATCGAATTCACAAAGATGAGGGAGGAAGGTGATAGGTTGCAGGAAAAACAAAAAGGATAGGTGAAAATAGCAGAGGGGATCAATGCAATTGTAAAGATAACAGCAAAATAAGAAGGCCATCAGTAGCCAAACAGTTAAACCAACATCCAATCCAGCAAAGTAATGAAAACACCAAAAAGCTTAACAAGTTTCTAGCAATGCTGACTCAAAATAGAAATAAAGAACAAGAAACAAAGCACATAAAGAAAGAACTACTGTTGTGTCCTAGTATCATCCGCCCCAGACCCAGATGGTCCTGCACCAGAAGTGCCTGCTCCAGATATGCCAGCTCCGCTCTGAGGGTCATCCTCCTCGAAAGGTAGGAGGAAGTTCAACTGTTCAGCAATCAAAACATCTACACGATGGCAGTAACGTCGGTCTCGATTATAAAGAGCATTGTGGTCCTTCTGCCTCTTCATCTCTCAGAGGAGTGTGACATGCAACTGGTAGACATGATCTGCCAACTCATCGATATCATCAGATAGGGTGTCTAAGGTGTCAGGTTCAGGGGCTTCTTGATCTTCCTAGCCTTCTTGGCCTTCTTGGCCTTCTGGGGCTGGTGCACCAGCTGCATGGGCTGCTCCAACGTCATAAATAGGTTGGACGGGTGGAGGTGGTCCAATGACAGGCTGCTTAAGGCAGTCATATTGAAACAAAGGGGCTAGCTCAAAGTAGCTATCATTGTTGTACTCAAGGACATTGGCAGCGCGAAAAGGTTAGTGACTAGGTGGGGGAAAATGATGCTATTGGTGAGTTTGGGGGTGTTGATGGCATCATAGAGAGCTGAGTAAATGGTGTCAACTACGTTAAATGAGCGGCCTGTCATGAGAAGGTAAATGTATAGGGCTTCACACTTAGGAACATTGGCTAGGTGGGTGGTGGGTACTAAGTTGTTGCAGACAAAGTGCAGCTAAGGACGAGCCTCAGGTCGGAACTCGGATCGCTTAAGGTGTTGTTCTGTAGTGCGTGGGCGATGCCAAGTGGCACCTTCATGACATAGGGTTTGGACAACATAGTCAAAAGGGTAGTTATCTCTGTATTCAGAATAACCAGAATGACGACAAGGAGGCAGGCGGTAATGGAAGCAGATGTTTTCAGTGATAAAAGGATGGTGGACACAGACATTGCGAAAATCAATGATCATGGAACCATGGAATCGGGCATAGGTGTAAAAATGGCGAACAAAAGCATCAATGCCCATAGAACGCTCCTGGACCAAACTAGTCAATTGGGATGGTTGGAGCTGGCGGACAAAAGGGTTATCTGGGGAGTCTAAGGGAAAACGTCGCTCTTTGAGAAGAGGTCTCTTATAAATCTTTTCATACAATTCCTCAAAAGTGTATTCATCCCCAGAATCAGATTCAGACACAGGCGTAGGATTCTTAGTACGAGGCATACTCTAAACACAACAAACAAAACAAACAAAACAAGACCAAATAGACAATAACTAAAAATACCCCAGAAAAACCAAAATTAACAACCCAGGCAATAGCAAATGGCTATGTAATGATTCATAGGTTTTTAATTTACCAAAAACTTTTAAAATTGAGTAAGGGAATCACTAAAAAACAAAATGCACCATGAATCATTAGATAGCCTAAGAGCTACATAACCAAAACTGATAGTAAAAAAATAACCCAACTAAACAACCAACCAAAGGAACTAAACAAATAATGAAGTAACTGAAAAAGAAAGAAAGAAGAAAAACTTAAAAAAGAGAAAGAGGAAACTTACATAGAGAAGGGGTGAGTAGGCACTAAAGATGATAAGCACCACAGGGATTAAGGATAACCGGGAAGAGGATGGCAGGCAGCGAGGCAAACTGAAGATGAGTGGTGGCCAAAACGGGACAAGATGGGGAAGAAAAAGTAGGCGAGGAGAGGGGGGAAAGGGGCGACAGTTTGGAGGATGCTAAAGAGGGGGTGGTTTTCGTGAATCTTGTGGTAACCAAAGGGGATGTTTTGGGAGGTTAAAGGTTGAAGGGAGGTGAAAAGACGAAAATGGAGTTAAAGAAATTAAATGGGAAGGCAATTACAAAGGGCAAAAAGGTAATTTGACACTAAAAAATAGGTTTAAATAAAACGTTCTGTGCAGAATCTGGGGTTTCACCGCGACAAAGGAATGAGTTTGCCACTGTGAAACCTTCCTGAGATGAAGAGAAAGGAAAGAAAAAGGGACCTTGCCGCGACAAAACCATAAGTTTGCCGCGGCGAAAGTATCCTGAGAGCGAGATACAGAACTGGGTGAGCTTCACCGTGGCAAAAGTTGGAGTTCACCATGGTGAAAGTTCACTAAAAGCAATAAACAGAAGCTAGGCAACTTCATCGCGATGAAGGATGAAGTGTGCTATGGCAAAAGTAGCCAGAGAGACCCAAAAACTAACAGAAACAACACAGCAGCAGAGAAATAAAGCATATAAACAAAAGGGGCAGCTGGATACTTTAGAAACTTTGAGGTGTACAAAATGAGATCAACAGGTGCTCAATAAACACATGATAAGGCAGCACAACACACAAAATAGAGTAGCAAACTTTCTCTATCAATAAAAAACAGATAATTTAACAATTTGCCGCACTTTGACAACTAAGCACACAACTAGAAAGAGCAAAACCAAGAAGGGAATCTTATTGAAGAGGAAAATAACTAACTACATTGAAATTATACTACTGAGATGGTTTCTTCCCAACACTCAATCTGCATACCAATGCACAGAATATATCACGAGCAATAATAGGGCAAAAGTAAGTAAATGAGTGAAGGAAAGAAACAACCTGGGAATTAAGGAGGCTTTTGATTCTCATGATAGAGCATCAATAGATGACCATTGACTTTGAGTCTGGCTCTAATTTCCCCATGCAAAAGCTCAACCATGCCAAAGCTGTGCACTCTAGTAACTGTGTAGGGCCCGTCCCATCGAGTGTTGAATTTTCCTTGCTTGAAAGTGAACCGGGCCTTATACAATAGTACTCGGTCATCCTCTTTAAAGTGCTTCTATAGGATTCCTTGGTCATGCACGAACTTTGTTTTCTCCTTGTAGAGTCTAGAGTTTTCATAGGCTTCAAGTCTAAGCTCCTCCAACTCTTGCGGCTGCAATTTCCTTTCCTTTCCGGCAAACTCTATATTCAAATTGCACCGCTTGACTGCCCAATAGGCCTTGTGCTCGAGCTCCACTGGTAAATGACAAGCTTTCCCAAAGACCAAGCGGTAAGGGGACATGCCAATGGGTGATTTGTAGGTCTTCCGGTAAGCCCACAATACTTCTTCCAAATGTAAACTCCAGTCTTTCTTGGAAGGCTTTACCATCTTTTCTAGTATGTGCTTCACCTCTCTATTTGAAATTTCAGCTTGACCATTGGTTTGGGGATAGTAGGCAGTGGAGACTTTATGAGTGACACCAAATTTTGAAAACAGATTATCTAAAATCCTATTACAGAAATGTGTACCCCCGTCACTCACTACAACCTTCGAGATTCCATACCCACAGAAAATGTTTGATTTAAGAAATTTTGAAACAGCTTGGGCATCATCTTTTCTAGAAGGTATCGCTTCTATCTATTTGGACACATAATCTACAGCTAACAAAATATATACAAATCCAAAGGATGAAGGAAAGGGTCCCATGAAATCAATATCCCAAACATCAAAGATTTCGCAAAACAATAAAGGCTGTTGAGGCATCTCATGCCTTTTTCCTAACCCTCCAAAACGTTGACATTTTCAAAGGACCGACAAAATGCAAAAGAGTCTTTAAAAAAGGGTTGGCCAATAAAATCCAGAATCTAAGATTTTCCTAGATGTTCTCCTTACACTAAAATGACCCCCACAAACCATGGAATGGCAAGCTAAAATGATGGGCTCGAAATCTTCATTCGGCATGCACTTCCTAATAACTTGATCACTACACATTCTCCACAGATGAGGTGCATCCTATATGTAGTGTCAGGACTCACTTCAAAGCTTCTGCCTAAAATCTAGACATAAAAGGAGGGGTAAGTCCAGTTGTCACACCTTACTATTGGATCCAATTAGGGTTTAATCAAAACCATTTTAGACCACATTGGATGGTCTTGGGCTCAAAAATTCATGAAAAACGCTAATTTTCGGATTTTTACTGTTCATCGGGTAAAAATCCAGTTTTCTAGCCCAATTTCAAAAATTCATAACTTATTCCATAAAAATAGAAATGGGGTGGTTCAAAATTCTATTTAAAGCTCTTTAAGTCCTCTTTCAAAAAAAAACAAAATCTCATTATCCAATTCCTTATGAAAAAGTGTTAGGTTTTTGTGAAAGGTAACACTGTCCATTTGCCAAAAACCTTTTCTCCCAGATTCTGACCTTTAACTTTGAAAAATCATTAAAAATCGTATACTTGGCTATTTTTAAAATGCTACATATCAATTTGAAGCTCAGAACGTCAACTCTAACCATACCAAATTTTGTGCAGAAATTCGTTTGGTAACTAAATAAAATGTGACTCTAAACTAACATCCTACTTAGGGTTACAGCACAAACCATTGATAATTATACATAACCAAATGTCCACGAATTTTTATGGTGTGACACCATAATTTAGCCTCCAATCTGCAGCTTGCACTGAAAGTTTCAGGCCCTAAAATGTTACATTATATTTGGGGGATGAGATTTTTGAATTTTTAGAGTTGGTTTCCATAAACCCTAAAAATCACTTCTTGACTCAACCCTACATGATTTTTCATGTAGATTCCAAATATCTACTTGGATTTAACAAAATAAATTTCCTCCTTTCAGTTTCAGCTTGGCCGACCCATTAGGGTTCCTTAACCAAAAATTTCAACTTTGACTCTATGGCTTCCAACACTTGTTCTTTAGGTTTACCCTACACTATTTTCCATTTTGAACACAATGGAAGCCTCAAAACTTTGAAAAACTCATCCTAGGGTCCAGATCTAGCCTTGGCCGAAATGAAACTCAAGCAACATGGCAAGGAAAACACTTCAAAATCAACCTACAACCACAACTAGGATCCACCATAGTTTGAAGTGTTCTAGTAAGATTGAACCATAAAACTTCCTCCTCTACCATATATATGTTTCGGCCAGCATCAAAGGAGAAGAGAAACTAGGATTTTCAACCATACAACTCAAGCAAACAATGTGGAGAACAACTTAAGAACAAAAACTAACCTTGAAGCTTGGTTGGTTGATCAAAGTTGATGGCTTTCCCTTGATTTCCACTTGAAACTCTCTCTTTTCTCTCTTGCTCTCACCTTGGCCGAACCATAATCAGATTTAGGGGGAAAGAAGAGCTCATTAATGAACCAAAAATATCCCACCAACCATCATTAATGTCATGCCAAGTGTCATAAGCCTACTTAGTCTTAATCCTCTCTCTTAATTAACTTAAATCATAATGTAATTAAATTCCAAAGTCAAGATCCTCTCTATTGGTAGATTGGCATTTGGAAAGCTTTAATTACCATCTATTAAAGGCTTGACAAGTGGCGACTTATAGGCCAAGCAAAGTGCAAGACTCCGATTAAAACTTTATCGGTGCATGTCTATTCCGGGTTTAACTTCTTTTCTATAATTACAGTACTCTGGCCTCTGTAATTATTTTCTGTCAAATCCATAAATTATTCTCCTTATTTTTATCTTCCCAAATTGTCCTCTTTGTCTCAATTTTAATTTCCCAATAATTAAATAAAAAGGGAAACTATTTTCCTTTTCTTTAGTGATTTTTCCTCTTTTCAAAGGAATTGGGAAAAATCTTGGATACTTGAGGGCCTCCTTTTAATTTCATAATCTCTTACAATTCCTTGGGATATCATAGGACTTTTCTTGGGATTTTATTCTCCTTAAAAATATTTATTTGGAATTTTCCAAATAAAGGACCTTAAACTAGCTTAAATCGCCCTTAAATTCCCTAGTAATTTCTCTAAGGGCAATTTGGTCATAAAACTAATTTTATAATCTGATACAATTGTCAAGAAACATTTTCCTTATTTTTCCTTAATTTTTCGAGGCTTGGAATATTTCTCCATAATTATTCTTGACCAATTTCCCTTAATTAGTCAAACTTTTTATAATTGGCTTGAAAATTATAATAATTATTTTCCACCAAACTTCTTCTATTTCTCCTTGTCATTTTTGACACTTAATTATTTAGGAATATTCCTATTCCGTAAATGTCATATTACTGGATGTGACACTAGTCATGAGATAATTGATAATATCAGCATACCAAGGCTCTTTAACAACCAAAGCACATAAAGCGAAATCAGGAAAAGAGTCACAAGTGAGTTCAGAAGAGTCTACTCCCCTTGTGTCCTCTAGTAGCCTACTTAGGTGATCGACTACTTGATTCACTGCCCTGGCTCGATCTTTTATCTCAATATCGAACTCTTGCAGAAGCAAAGCCCACCTTATCAGTCTTGGCTTAGATTGTGGCTTCTTGAGTAGATAGCGGACAACCGCATGATCTGTAAACACAACCACTTGAGAATGGATTAGATATTGCCTAAACTTATCTAAGGCAAACACAATAGGAAACATCTCCTTCTCGGTGGTGGTATAGTTGACTTGAGCTAGATCAAGTGTTTTAGAGGCATAAGCTATGACTCTGGATTGCTTCTCCTCCTTTTGACCAAGCATGGCACCCACTTCAAAATTAGAAGCATCACATGATAGTTCAAAGTGTAAATCCCAGTTAGGTGCAGTTAAAATTAGAGGTGAAACAAGCATAGATTTAAGAGTATCAAAGGCATGTCTACAACTGTCATCAAAGTTAAATTCCATATCTTTTTTCAACAAAATAGAAAGGGGTAGGGCAACTTTACTAAAATCTTTCATAAATCACCAGTAAACCCTACATGCCTTAAGAAGGATCTTAAATCTTTAAGACAGGTGGGGTAAGAAAGTGAGGAAATAACTTCAATTTCAGCCTTATCAACCTTAATCCTCTTTTGGGAGATTAGGTGGCCTAAGACTATCCCACTACTCACCATAAAATGACATTTCTCAAAATTTAAGACCAACTTCTTATCTATGCACCTCTCAAGGGCCTGTTTTAGGCTATTCAGGCACTGATCAAAGCTCTCCCTATAGACTGTAAAGTTATCCATGAAGACTTCCATGTCTTTCTCAAGGTTACTAAAAATTGCCATCATGCACCTTTGAAAGGTGCCTGGAGCGTTACATAACCCAAATGGCATCCTACGATAAGTGTAGGTGTCGAAGGGGCATGTAAAAGTGGTTTTGTCCTGATCCTCGGGGGCTATAGGAATCTGAAAATAACCTGAAAAGCCATCTAGAAAACAATAATGTGACTTACCAACAAGCCTCTCTAATATTTGATCTATGAAAGGGATAGGGAAGTGATCTTTTCATGTGGCATCATTGAGTTTTCTATAGTCTATGCACACACGCCATGAATTTTGCACCCTTGTAGGGATAAGTTCATCCCGTTCATTCTTAACCACTGTCACCCCATTCTTTTTTGGGTAATACGTGTGCCGAACTAACCCATTCGCTATCAGAAATAGGATAGATAATCCTTGCACTCAAAAGCTTAGTATTTTCCTTCTTAACTACATCAAGTATAAGAGGGTTTAGTTGTCTTTGGGGCTGCCTCACTAGTTTTGATCCCTCACTAAGGAGAATCCTGTGTGTGCAAATAGCTGGACTAATTCCAGGGATATCCGCTAAGGTCTACCCTATTACCCTCTTATGCTCCCTTAAAACAGTTAAGAGTCTCTCTTTCTCACCCTCAGACAGCGAGTTAGCAATAATAACAGGTAATTGTTCATTAAACTCAAGGAAAGCATATTTCAAAGTAGGGGGTAGGGGTTTCAAATCAAGTATAGGTGGTTGCACAACAGAAGGGATCAGTTTATGAAGTTCAAGAGAGAATAGATTACTCCCCTTTCCTTCAACCAAGGTCAGCTCTAGTTGAATATGATAAGCTTTTCCCTCATCTCTAAGCATTGAACCAACTTCAAGTTGATCTATAGTAGCAACCGCCTTGGAGGGTTTCTTCCCCAACTATCATTCTCTGTTTCAGCATCAGCTTCTGAAATGTTAGGGTAATATGAAATATCAACAAAAAACCTTTTCCCAAGGGAATCATCACTGATAATAGAGGAATCACAATTTGAATCCACATCGATAGATGACACAGAGAATGTATACGGGATGGAAAGCATGCAATTAACTATAGTACAGTTAAGGCATGTCATGTCACCACCACATGAACAAGTAGAAAGAGATGAATAAAGAGATGAAAAAGAAGAAACATATTCCTCTTCTTCATTAGAGTCAGTAGAGTAAAGGTCAGAATAAAAAGAATCATGTTGCAATTCAATTTCAGAGCAAGCATCCTCAACAACAATGTCTATCATGTTAACACCCAAAAGTGAATAGTCCTTACAAGGATGTTTCATTGCTTCATAGATGTTAAAAGAAACCTTATTATCACCCACTTCCATTGTAATGGTCCCCTCTTTCATGCTAATCATGGTGTTAGCAGTCCTTAAGAAAGGTCGACCAAGGATTAGTGTGGTGTCATTTACAAGCTCAGAAGACATGTCAAGCATATAGAAATCAGTAGGAAAAACCAAATCCTTAACTTGGACCAAAATATCCTCAATAATGCCCTCATGATACCTAATAGTCCTATCATCTAGTTGGAGTACAACAGTAGTAGACTTAAGAGTCTTGATTCCTAGTAAAGTGTAAACGGACTTAGGCATGACATTAATGGCTGCTCCTAGATCAAGCAGGGCTCCCCCTATAGTGACTTTTCCTATAGTGCAAGGGATAGTGAAAGATCCAGGGTCTTGACACATTACTGGGATTTGGGATTTAAACAAGGCAGACACATCAGCATTGGAGTCTATCAAAGATCCTCCTAATGCAGCATCTAACATACCCTTCTCTTGGTTCTTCACCCCATCATAAAAATACTGCACTAATTGTTCATCTGGAATTTGATGGTGTGGGCATCTTAAGAGCAAGTCTTGAAATCTATTCCAGTAGTCATAAAGAGACTCTCATAATCTTGCTTAGCTGAATAGATCTCCTTTCTCATTGATGAAGTCCAAGAAGCTAGAAAGTATTTCTCCAAGAATGCTTTCCTTAAGTCCCCCAACTGTGATATGCATAAGCCACATGCCTTGGAAGGCTCATGTACCACTCTTGAGCTTTACCCTCTAATCATAAATGAAAAACCTTCCACAGCACTTGATCCAACGATGCTCCCACAAGCTTCATGCTCTTACAAACCATAGAAAGGGATTGCAAATAAAGATAAGGATCTTCTCCTGTCAAGCCATGAAATTTTGGAAGTGAGTTAACCAATAAACCTTTAATCTCAAAGTTAACTTCAAAATTTGGAGATACAGCGGTAAAGGGGTCAAAATTGACATCAGATGTGGTGGCTTCCCTAATTGTTCTTCTTCAAGGGTGCCTATTATTTTCTCCCACTCTTTCTTGTTCTCCATTCCCTCTATTGCCTCTATTCTTCACTTGGTTAGCATTAGGGTTAGGATTAGGTGGGTTAGGTGGTAAATTAGCCATGATCTCTTCTTCAATAGGTTCACTCTTGCTACTAGATAGGCTAGATTCCACAAAGATGTTTTCTTGTTCAACCACTAATTCACTTGTCCCCTCAACTCTCTTCTCTCTTCTTATCTCTCTAAGTCTTCTCTCAATCTCAGGGTTAAAAGGTATAAGCTTGGTTTTTTATGGCATACAAGAACAAATTCACAGAGAAAGAGCAAACAAAATTGACTTGCAGTACACAAAGTCAGATAAAAGGATGAATTGTGATAGATGCAAGTGTATGTATGAGTATGAGTGTGAATGCACAGAAAGAAAGGCAAAAAGTTCAAGTTTCAAAACTTTTTCTAGAAGGGTTCACCGTGGTCAATGCAAAAGTATGCCGAGGCGAAGGTAGGCCGAGACAGTCTGTGAGCTGAATGTAGCAGGTTTGCCGCGGCGAAAGCAGAAGTATGCCGCTGTAAAGGTATCCCGAGAGGGATCCTCAAGTATTTTTACTAGTTGGCCATGGTGAAAGTAGAAGTATGCCATGACGAAAGGTCACAGAGAGCAAGACAGACTTTGGATGATGCAAATGCAGAGTAAAAATGCTAAAGGTATAGAAAATAAGTATATCTGTTTGTATTTCTAAAAAGTTGATTCTATGCAAAATAAAGACCTCTACTATGAACAAATATGCACCTAAGCTACCTAAAATGCAATCTAAAAAGTCTTAAAACCTCAATTGACAATAAATGACACAAGCTAACCTAACGAACCAATTTCTTGGCTCCCCGCCAATGGCGCCATTTGATTTTCCAAACCTGTTCCAGACCTTGGAGGTTAAATCAAAATTTTTATCCAAGGATTGCACTATAGGGTGCACCCTCGGGTCGTCTCACTTAAACAGAGCCTTAGTGAAATGGACCTAAGTTAACTTAAATGTCATGCAATGCAAACTTGAACATAAACAGGGAGTTTTGGGTTTTTCGAAATCATTAAGTAAGTTGAATGAATGATAAACAAAATATTTTTGGATTTTAGGGAAATGAGTAATGAATGCAAGTAGACAATATTCAACTAATAATGAAGTTCTTCTTGAAAGTGTGCTCAGGCTGTCATAGTTCAAAATCAATTGATATGGGAGTAGAAATCACTAAGTTTTGAAATGATAAACCTTAAAGTACTCTTTAAGTCCAGAATCTTAATAAATGAACTCCATTTCTCAAGATTCTGTTAAGTGCTCTTAGTGTGTGTAGAAAGATTGATTAATGCAACAGGTCAAATGTAATAAAAATCAACTCAATATCAAAACACAACCGTGTAAGAGTAGAGAGAATCAAAAGATTACAACTGACATATATGAAACTTTATATATTTAAGCTCAAGGTTCTATAATAACCAATCCACTACATAAACGAAAATCCAAAGCTGATTACAACTATAATCAAGTAGTTCAACTATAAAATACAAATTCTAAACCTAGAAACTCATAAATTCATAACTGAACTATGATTAAACTACTCCCCTTCTTAGCTCATTGAACTCCAGCCATTGCTACACCTTCAAGAGGAAGGAAAACGCCTAGCCACACATAGAAGTCTGAGGCATCTCAACTAAGAATGAATCTGAGCTTCCCATGGTGGAGGTTTAACAGTGAAAAATGGAAGAAATTAGGGTTAGACGAGAGGAAGATGAGAGAGAATAGAGATGGAGGCTGTGGTGTGAGTGAATGATGTCACTTACACGAAAATAGGGTTTCTAAACCAGCATTAGGTTGTACTGGGTCGGTTGAAGAGAGCCTTTCGTCGTTCGCTGTGGGGTTCTCACTCAAAAATAAATCCAAGCTATGCAGTACAATGCAAACTCGGGTCATTCACGCTTGGGAGCCTTAATTAATTACCTAAGTTAGACTAAATGCCATGCAATGTAATGAAAAGGGGTTTTTGGGTTTTTAACATTAAATGAATGGTGCCTAAACTGAATGCAATGAAAACAAACCTAAGATACTATGTTTTTAGTGTTTTAAGATAATAATGATGTAATGGAAATAATTGATAGGAAATCTCTTGAAAATGGTTTTGATAGCAATCATAGTTCACTTAAATATTGGGAGTTCACAAATCCATTAGGTTTTCTTAATAAGAACCTCATTAACTCAATGAGTCCAAAGCTTACATTAATGAACTCATTAATGAAAACTTTGTTTAACTTCCCTAATGTGTAATTTTAGAGTGATCATGCAATTGGCTCAATGTAACACACAATCAACTCAGTACCGAAACATAACCATGCAAGATAGGAGAGAATCATGAGAGTTACAATAAGCATATATGCAACCACATATATTTAAGCACAAAGTTCCACATCAATCAATCCAAATTACAAAAGTTAATCACTAACCAATGATTATAGAATTAATCAAAGTGTCTAACTAAGACTTTACAACTCCTATACCTAGGAAATTATAAACACATAGCTAGAAACTAAAGATCAAAACTAAAACTCCCCTTTGAAGCTTGGAAACTCATGCTACTCCACCATCTTCAAGAGTTGGAAAAGCTTAGCTCATCATAGCCTTGGAATCAGCTCCAACCAGAGTTAAATCTTCAGCCATAATGGTCAGGAGATAAGGAAGTGAAGGTGGATGAAGAAGAAGTGCAGGAAGATGGAAGGTAAAGGAGATGGAGATGGAGGATTAGGGTTCTGTGGGAAAGATGAGAAGAGATGATGATAGAAATGTAGGTGGTGGCTCTCCCCTTATGTCTGACCTCACCCATACCCAAAATAGGGTTTCTAACCCGAAAATTACGTGTATGGGTCGGTTCCTGGAGGTGGGTAGGTCAGATTTTCCCGAAATGGTCGGGTCTGAAATTTGCTGATACGAGGGGTTCGCCGCGACGAACCATGGCCGAGAGCTTTCCTTCTTGACGGACGATGTTCACCGCGGCGAAAGCAAAAGTGTGCCACGGCGAACTGAGGCAGAGGCTCCTCTCTTGCTTCTTGTGCCTTGAGTTCTTCAATTCTGGCCCCAATCTCTAGTGTCCTACAATAAAAAGCAACAAATTGAAGTATCAATTGTCCTAGAAATCAATTGAATACAATTAATAACCAATTATGACAATTTTATCCTCAAAAAGACACTAACTTAAAGTAAGGACTCTTAATCTAAATTAAGCACAATTATCATTAAAAAGGGCAAGAAAATACCACAAAATCATGGATAATGTAATGAAAAGGTAATAATAACTTGAGCTCAATCATTGGTATATGAGAGTGGGTAGGTAAAATTTTTGAAAATGGTTTGGGTCTGGGTTGCTGATTCGAGGGGTTTACCGCGACGAAGGTATGGGTATACTGCGGCGAAACTTGGCCGAGAGGGATCTTCAAGTGGAGGATCCTTTCTTCACCGTGGTGAAACCTAGTAGAGGCGTCATTGCGTCTTGTGTGCTACACTTCCTTGATCTTTCACTCTTGGCTCTTTTTCTTGAGTGTCCTGAAATAAAAAGAAATGGTTTGAGGTATCGATTGTCCCAAAAATCAATTAAATGCAATTAATAAATAAATATGATAATTTTACCCTCAAATAACACTAACTCAAAACAAAGACCCTCAATCTCAATTAAGCACAAATATCATTAAAATGAGCCAAAAAGTGTAACAAAAACATAGAAAATTTCATCAAATAGTATAAACAATTTGAGCTCAATCACAAGTTTTTGATTAATTATAGAGAGAACTTTAGTCACATATATGTGCATTTATCGACAAGCTTATGGATCAACAAATGATTGAATAAGTGATCGATAAACAATGAGAAATGAATACAGTGACTTCAAAAGAAAATTTTCAAGAATAAAGCTTTTAAATTCATCTATGCCTTTGAATCCTTTCAAAGAGAATTATGCGTAAAAGGAAGGCTGAGAAAAGCTTAAAGATAAAAATATAAGAGATTTTAAATCATCGTGAAAAGCTTGTTATGAAATGAACTTGTACAATGATCGAACAAGTGATCGAAAACTATTTGATCGATCATGTTATCGATAAAGCTAAGTATGAGGAAAATAGATTTTGAACATCATTAATCGAACACTTTATCAATAAATGAATAATAGGAAAACTAATCGATAAAAGGTTTAAAACAGATTTTCTCAGATAAGTCACAGGATATTTGATGATCAAGTAAATGATCGATTAAAGCTTAATCAATTAAGTTATTGATAAAATATTGTAGAAGAACTTAGTTTAAACAGGTCAGGAAAAAGGCTTGATTGATCACGCTATGTGAAAACAGAAGTGTCAGAAGATTGGATGATCAATCATTTTATCAATAACTCAATGATTGATTAGGTGATCTGAAAAAGGCTTAAAACAAGTAAGTGCAGTGATATGGTGATGATTGATCACTTGATCGATAAACCATTGATCGATCAATTGATCGATTAAAGAACCTGTCAACACTCTTGAACAAAATATCGTTAATCTATTAAGTTATTATGCAGTGATAGAGTAAGTTATCGATAAATATCTTATCGAAAAGGTGATCAATAAATGGTAAATGAAACAGAATACAACTTAAGTAGAAGAGCTTTACCATTTATCTGTCTTCTCATCGATAGCTTATTGATTAATCAGGTGATCGATAAAAGCTAACCAGAATTGTGTCCCTTTATCTGTCAGTTGTTCAATCATTAAATTATCGATCAATTGATCGATAATTTTTTGCATACTTGTATACTAAGCAGTGTTAACCTTGATCGATCAACACATTAAATCAGATTTATCTAGCAAGTTATCGATTAACTTTACTGTTAAGTTACCTTTATATACAGAAACATTTTATCTGTCATGTGATGATTATCCTTTAATCGATCAGGTGATCGATCAACTTACTAAACCAGAAACTTCTTAATTTGTTACCATCAAACCTTAAATCTAACACTAATGTATTAAAATGATTAAGGATCACGAGTTTGTTCTATACTACTTTGTTCTTGTGTCTCATAAAGAGATATAGTATGATCTACTTTTACCTACTGGGAAACTCATTTTTAAGAAATGTTATGTCTCTTAATTCAACATCAAAAATAGCTCCATCTTCATTTTCTCTAATGAAAACATATTATTTTGATTGTTCTGATATCTTGTGAAGATACATTTCTTTCATCTAGGACCCAACTTCCTATACCTATGAGAATCGTTATGGATATATGTAGCTAACCCTCATAGTCTCAGGATACTTATGTTTCATCCACAATTCATAGGGTGTGGATCTCATTGACTTTGAGGGTACATGGTTAAGTATAAAAGCGGTTATCAATAAAGCGTCACCCCATAATGAAATTAGGAGGTTTGCTTAAGCCACCATCGATCTAACCACATCTAAGAGTATTCTATTTCTCCTTTCAGCAACTCTATTTTTTTAGGGAGTACTGGAATTGTCAATTGTCTTATTATTCCTTTTTCTTTATAGAGCTCTTTGAATTGATCGTATAAGTATTCACAACCTCAATCAGTTCACAACGTTTTAATTTTATTGTCTCTCTGATTCTCTATGTTATTTATGTATCATCTAAAGTACTCAAGAGCCTCAACTTATGTGAGATCAAATAGACATGACCATACTATGAATAGTCATCAATAGAGGTAATAAAGTACCATGCTCCATGCCTCCTCCTCGTACTCATGAGACCACATGTATCACAGTGAATTAATTACAGTATACTCTCAACTCTAGTTCCCTTACTAAAAGGTTTTCTAGTTGCTTTTCTAGGTAGACAATTTTCACACAAGGATATTTCCATATTAGTGATTTTGCCTAGCAAACCTTCTTTAACTAGTTTAGTCATTCTATTTTGATTAATATGTCATAGTCTAGTATGCCCGGTATTTATATCAATAGTACTAGAAGAAGTAGTAGAACAATCGTGTGCATTAAAATTACAAATAATAACCATGATAAAGAACTTATTTGAAAGAAAAGATGAACCATAAAGAGTCAAATTGAAAAATATGTCTGCAAGCTTGCCATGAAAGTTTACATTAAAATCATGTTCTAAAAGACATAAAATAGAAACTAAATTTCATTGGATGTTAGGAGCATGAAAAGCATCATGTAGGACTAAGGTTTTTCCAACATGCAAGGCTAATTTGCAAGTGCCAATACCTTTCACTTTAATCCTTGTATTGTTTCTTACATATAGCCACTTGCTTAGATGTGGCAACCAACGATCTTCCACAAAGGATCCACAATCCCTTTTCACATGGTCAATTGATCTTGAGTCCAAATCCAAGACGAGCAAGAAGATTCAGTTAGAAAAGAAATGCTTCAAACATAAGAAACATGTGAATTCACATAATCCACTAATAACTTTGCCTATTCATTTTGCTTGGTGAAATCCCATGCAAAATGGTTTATCTTAAGGCAAGCATAACATTTAACCTTCTTGAGGTCAAATTTCTTCTTCTTGCCTCCTTTGTGCCTTTCTTCTTGAACTGCTTCTTGTTCTTTTCAAATTTGGAGACACCTTTCTTTCCCTTCTTATAGAACTTCTGAGTTAGAAGTTCCTATACCCTCAGTATAATAGGCCTAACTAGAGGATTTGTATGCCTCCAAAGCTTATCTTCCAATTTAAGATGTTTGGCTACATCATTAAAAGTAACAATACTTTGGGTAAGGTTAACCTTCATGTGTTCCCAACTAGAAGGAAGCAGCCTTATCACGGCTTGAACCTATTGCTCATCAATCAAGGCATACCCAACCTCTTTGAGTTCCCTTATCATATTAAACATCGCCCTCAGATGCTGCTTTATGAAAGTGCTCACCTTAACCTTATAAGTATCGAACTTAATTGTAAATCTCCTAAGCTTGCTTGTAGACATACCTCTAAACTTGTCTTTAAGGGCTATCCACATAGCTTGAACAGTATCATGCTTTTCAAACTCACACATGAGGTAGTCAGCCATGACGCTCAGTAGAGTGATTTTAGCAATGTGGTTTTTCTTCTTCCATGCTTGGAAGAGCTCTTGATCTTTCAATGTTGAGCCGTATTCCCAGCTTCAGGTTCCTTCATTAGGATGGCCAAGGGCTCTAAAGCCTCTTGTTCCTCTAAATTGTATTACACCTTTTTGTGCTAGATATCCTAGTTGTCCTCATTAAGTTTTTCACCCTTATTCAGTTCAGCTATGATGTTTTTGGTTTCCATTTTCAATTCTGTGACAAAGCTATTCCATATGAAAAGATTATTCCCTATACAAGAACCCAAAAAAAAAATTAAAAGACATTTAAATAATTATACAGCATTAATGCGGTATATAATGTTTTGTACTTATAGTATTCCTAACTAGCAAATAATGACAATACTTGGTCTACAATCAGAAGCATACGTTTATACCTCCCATTTCATATAGTCTAGCATTATCATTGGATTCTATCAAAAATTTTAAATATAAGTGCTCTATAATAAACATATAACTTTTAAAAGGTTTATTTCCTAAAAGCTCCTACTCAAGATAGATATTTCAATAAATGCCAAAACATTAAACAAATTTGCATGTAAGTCAAGTCATAATACTAAAAGCATTACAAAGAACTATGTCTCTTTGTATAGAAACCATAAAATAAGAAACATTACACACACAAAAATTCAAATGTCTGTGTAAAAATCGACAAGAGCCTTTCTAAGCTTGGGTGATTTGACGTGATTCTCAATTACTACATTTTACACACACCCAAGTATCATTCAGCTTCCATTTCTTTTTAGCTCTAACTTCTTCACAAAACATCATCATGATGTTAGTGTAAAAGTTAATGCTTTTAGTGTTATACATGCTTATAACATATCTTTTAAGAACTCTATTTATTTCCCTGACAATTTTAATTCTTCTTGCATCATACTTCGCTATCTTTCTTCCCAAAGCAGGAGTGACAAGTTGATTTACTTCTTTGTCCTATTCAAGAGGTCCATAAGGATAGGAAGTTGTTAATGCTAGGTCGAAATCTATATAAATTTCTTGAAGTTCTTGCATGTGTTCCACAGGACGATACTCAAGAAGATCCTCTTCCTCGGTATCCTCCTCTAGATCCATCTCAGGGTCCTCCTCAATGTCCATCTCCAAGTCTTCCCCATGGTCCATTTCTTGGTCCTCCTCAATGTCCATTTCTAGATCTTCCTCAGGGTCCATCTCTGGGTCCAACTTAGGGTCCATCTCTAGGTCCTCCTCCGGTTTCATCTTTAGAGCCTCCTCAAAGTCATCACTTAATAGTTCATATTGCAGACACATCATCCATGTATTTTATACTAAATGAACCATAAAAATCAGTTTCAATGTCAAATGAAGCCTCTTGTTCCATTTTTACCTAAAAAAAATTGAATTAAAAATTAATTTTAAGAATTTTTTTAAAAAAACGTAAAATTCATCTAAAATAGGAAAATCATATGTCATAGTCAAGATCATAAATTTAGAAATTTTAAGAGACAAATCGCACCTCAAATAAAGGTCTCACGCACCTACAAGTACCTCGAGAAGATTAAATCCTTAAGAAAATGAAAAAAAGTCTGGTGAAGCCAACTTTCAAACCCAACACGTGCTTTTCACGCATAGCCATGGAGGCTGCTAACCGCAACACCTAAGAGTCATACGGTTTCCATGCATTGTCGCCACTTCAATGACAGTGGCCATATGGTTAATAGGCCTGCCATGTGGTGTTACGTGCCATGTGATAGTTTTGGCCCTTTTCTTATTATTTCATTTTATTTTATTTTTAAAATATATTTTAATAACTATTATTTTATTCTCATGGGCCAGAATCTGTTGTTGGGCCTCATTTTTTTAAAAAAAATCTACCCTGGGCTTCGTGAAAGCAATAGGTCAATTTATTTTTTTTCGGCCTAAAAACCTTCTCAGCCTTGTAGCAAATTGGGCTGTTTAAAGATTTTTTTTTTTAATTTCCACTTAGTAACGCGTATCATTTTGCTAAGTGGGGTTGAAGGAACTTCAATAAAACGACATTGTTTCACCATTGAGGTTGTCTTCAACCTCCAACCGGGTTGTGGGCGACCCGGCTATGAACAGGGTCGGGTCTGATAGCTTCTCTCCTCCATATCTTCACTATTTGATGCCCGTCTTTTGTGTGTGTCATTGTCTTTGTTTTTTTGTTTGGAGTTCTACACAATAGAACTAATTTGGACAACAAAAAAGTTGATTCTTGAAAGACCCACTTTCAAAAACTAAACTATTCAGTTTCGATTCACTATTTTAGTTCCTCTACGCCTCTTTCTTTTGCTTCAATAAATTTAAAAGTATCTTATTAACATCAAATAACTTATATACAAGTGAGAAGAATGAAAAAAAAACGAAAACAAAAACAAAGGAACATATATTAAAGAGCTGGAAATTAAAAAACTAAAAGGATATATAAGGATTTGCTGGAATTAAGGAAAGCAACTCTCATCTCAATATGTATCTTAATAGAAGAAGGCAATTGGAATGTAGAATAATAATAGAAAATGAAAAAAAAAAAAAACGCAGGCACAGGATCTAAACACATCATGTAGAGGAGGACAAAGTAAAAGCTAAAAACAAAATCTCAGGATCATTCTTAGCTTTGATACCAATGAGGAATTTTAGGGTATACCTAAAAGTGATATTCTATATGCTTCTACCTATACAAAGTCTGTTCATAGGTATAGAGACAGACTTATGGTTTTACAGTGAATACACCAAGAGAAAGAATTTGGACAGAAAATCTATCGAGGAAGAGAAATAGCAGAAAGCCAGTGCACTTATCTTTCATCATACATATATTCATATGCACGTACTCCCACTCCTAATAACTGTTCCTACCAAAAATTCAAAATGAAGATTAGATATTCTACCAATATCTACCCCTGATCTTTCAATAAATCCCAACTAGACCCAAGGCTTCTTGGGCTTGGGCCTAATCCACCAAAGGTAGATTAAGTTTTATTCCAACAATATTCATTACAACTTTAAACTATGATAGTCTTTTAATACGAGGAAAAAATGATTATCACAAAAGATATTATTGCTAACCATCGACAGATCATTTTTGAAATTACTCCAAACGAGGGAAAATGATTTTATGGTGATGTTGAAAAAGTCAAGGATCAAAAGAAATCAAAATAACGTGTCAAGGGACCAAAATAACATTGTGACCTAGATAATAATAAAACTACAACTTCCGAACTTGCATAGCACCGCTGAGCGTCCAAGAGTCCGTGTGAGGATGTTTAGGCATCTAAACGTGCGATTGAATGAGAAAACGTGCAACCCATAAAATTGCAATGTTTGGGTTAGTGATGGGATAATTTGATTTTTATATAAAAAGTCACAATAAGTTATAAGCAAAAATTTGGTGCTTACGACTTTTAACTTTTAGCTTTTGCTCTTTGAAGCTTACATAGAGCAAAAGTTAAAAAAAGAGTTGAGTGCTACTTTTAAAAAATTTACTACTCCTTCTGGTCCTTATTATAAACCTTAAATAACTAATTTGTAAATAACAAAAATCAATTAAAATTAGCTAAAAGTAATAAATAGATTAGAAATATATTTTTATTTTCAAATATACACTTATAATGAATGAAAAAAAAAGATTAAAAAATGTATGAAAATATGTAATGAGAGAGAGTATGGCAAAAAAAAAATAGTAAATAATTTAG
This sequence comes from Neltuma alba, assembly GCF_004799145.2. Lineage (NCBI taxonomy): Eukaryota > Viridiplantae > Streptophyta > Magnoliopsida > Fabales > Fabaceae > Neltuma > Neltuma alba. The sequence continues at coordinate 104,780 of NW_021635243.1, forward strand.
GACAAAATTTTTTTAAAAAAATAGGTCCCATCTTTAAGAAGTTTACTACTTCTTCTTGTTCTTATTATAAGTCTCAAATAACTAATTTGCGAATAACAAAGACAATACTTACATCAAATTTCTTATATCCATCATGTCAAATTCTTTAATTAAACATTACTATGTGTTCTATTTTTAAAATATTAATGTTTAATAACATTTAATTATAAATCCATATTAAACAAAAATGAATACATAGCCATACACAATTGAGGAACTTGACATAATAGATATAAGGATTCTCCATAACAAAAAAATCAATTAAAATTAACTAAAAGTAATAAATGTTAGAAATATAGTTTTATTTCCAAATATTCCCTTATAATGAATGAGAAGAAAATTTAAACAGATATATATGAAAAAAATGTAATAAGAAAGAATATGGCAAAGAAGATAATAAATAATTTAGGACAAAATTTGGCAACCAAAAAAAAAAGACACATTAAATATTAATACAAATCCAAATTAAAACTTATAAAGTAAATCACACCCCCTCAAATTTAGGTCCTATAAATAAAACAAACATGAGCTTATAAATAATTTAAAATTATTATATTATGTAAATTAATAATTTTTCAATTTTTTATTATTTATTAAAAGTTATATTGATTTTGGTAACTTTACAAACTAAATTTGCTTATTTAATCATAATCCAAACAACTTACTCATTCAAACTAACTTACTTATAAAAACTCCTTTAAACATAAATCACATTATCCAATCTAATTTTTTCATAAGTTAAATTAAAAATAAACTACTTTTTCTATTACCAATCCAAACAGCCTAAATAATTCTTGAAATCTACTTTTGAATCCCACTTTCCCAGTCAAATTGTAAAACACCATCTTTTTCCATTCATGATAGGGTACTTTAACTTCGGGAGCCTTAGTCAAATATACATATATTTGGTAGCTGGAAAATAAAATGGTGGAAAATATGGAAAATAAAATGGCTATGGTCCTCCAAGGACAGCATTCTCTATGTCTTCTCTGCTCAGAGCGTAGCTGAACCTCCTTTCCACATCCTTTTCAAGGTTTCCTGGTCCACTCTTCAAATACCTGCACAATAATCGAATCTTCATTCTGCAACAGGAAATCCTATTCCATCAAAAAAAGTCGATGAAATCCTTTCTAGCTCCTGTTTTGATGGATTTTTCCCCTATCAGTTAGTATTTAACAGCTTTCTAATTTTCATATTGAAATCATAATTAAGTTACTCGATACTCTATCTCCGTAGTTCCTATGAGAGTACCAAAAAGTTTTATCAAATGCAAAGCTCACAACATGATCAGTAGCATAAAGGATGTAATCAGGGAGGCACAGCTTCCACACAGAAAATCAAATTATGGAAGCAAGTTAACCACCGCCAGACAAAGTCAAATGTACGTATTTGTCTGCCAATCGCAGTAGAGTTTGTCCCTCTTCCTATATGCTCTTCGGTATCCATCTCTTTCAGCTTCAAAGAAAAATTTAAAGTACAAAAAGTAGAGCATGCATGCAATAATATAAACAGTCAAACCACTCGTATCAGAAGTCGTAGACAAATACAGCATGACTACCCTTGGATGTAAACTCTCTTGATTGATACTCGTAATTAACAGTGACATTTTAGAGAATGAATTATAAATTTAAGAGACAAAATAAATCGAGATCTTATATTTAGGGCCAAATCTAATCTCTAGTTAGCTCTTATATTAAGAACCAGAGGTAGCAACATATTGTTCTAATTCTTCTCCTCTTCAATCACATAACAAATGCCAAAGGAAATTTCCTGAAAATTTGGGAAGTGCTGCATGGAAGTATTGATATATCCATCCCGAAACAGAGTGCACAGAATCTAACACCAAGCCAAAAAGTGTTATAGTACTTGTTATAGTAAAGGTTGGAATTTGGAAAATGATGATGTCATACCATGTGCCTGATAATAAACTACTTCAGGCAGATTTCCTAGTATTGCAATAACTCACAGTATAATAACAAAAGTGACGATAACGATTAGAGAGAAAAAAGCTTAATTCCTCCATCTTCAATTTAACTCAAAGGCTTCTTAGTAACATTAGACCATAAAAAGGGCTAGGCATAGTTTGTTTCTGCATAAGACAGCAACTATTCATATCATTCTGAGAACTTTTTTGTTTTCCCTACATTTACTCGTACAAGAAAATTTCAAAAGGACGAATAGGTCAGTAGTTCCATTCAACCTTCTAGTAAATATAACCAGGAATCTTTCATCAGAAAGCAGGTAACAGTCGATAAACAATGCAGCATTGTAAAATTCGCCATTCTCAATGCAAAAATTAAGCGTCAAATTTTTCTTCTTCAATAATAACAACTTTCAGCGAATCATGCACATGAATATCAATATTGGAGTTTAACCCAAATCTTGCGTTCTGTAGTTCACATATATTACTTGTTCCAGCTTATGAATATTCATATATAGGCTTTAACACTGTAAAAGGAAGCTAGCTTCCCAGTCCAGGCAAAAACCAAAAAAAAAAAAAAAAAAAAAAAAAAAAAAACAAAAACAAAAAAAAAAAAAAAAAAAACAAAAAACAAAATGAGAGTCAGAGAGAGTTGAAGTTAGCAGATGAAACAAATAAAAATTCATTAGTTTCAGCAGAGTGACTGATAAAGCAATAAAATAATGGTAGATAGAAGTCATCAGATAAGCACAAGAGCCAAAACCAAGGAACAAATGTTTCTTCAAGTTTCAATGCCATCAGATAAGTACTATACTAGTCTATATTCTTTATTGCATAATCATGCCCAGTCACAGTTCAGCAGTATTCTGCTAATTTGATTAAGCACATCCGTATAAAACTCCCTCATTGTGAGATTAGTTCACCGATTTATTATTTGATCTTGGGCATCATATACAAATTATTGACATGCACTAGCAGGATGCTCCTCCAACAATAAGCAGGTAAACAAAGTACTAAATACAAAGCATTCTACGGTAATACTTAACGATGGAAAACATCCATCATAACTTCAATTGAATCAGAAACGATGGAAAACATCCATGAATCAGAATTTGTGCTTTGAAAAACCAAAACGCAGTCAGTTTATGCACAAGGTTTAAGGTAAGACACCCGACTTTCACTATCAATTCAATCATTTAAAACTCCACAAAAGGCACACGAGTATGACACCTGGAAAATATGCCTCACACTTATGTACAAATTAATAATTCAGAATTTTACAATTTGCAACTTGCCATATGATATTTAGTCACCAGTGAATAATATAATCCGAGAGTGCATAAGTCCAAGGACTAAAGTAATTCAATTGTATTTTTACGAACCAAAAACACACCTTATATAGAGGTCAGTGATGTCGAGAGAGAGTTGAGCGTGCCAATCTGGCTTCTGAATAAACCAAAGAGCCCTATCGTCGTTGCTTTGACAAAAACCTAGATTCTGCAACCAAGCCTCAATGCAAGGTAAGCTGTGCGAATAAAGGGGCTTCTTCTTATCGGGAAGCTTCTGGAGCCACTCGTCTTCCGGCGAGTACAGCTCTTCCGCTTCAGGGGATTTACAACAAAGGTGGATTAGAGATTTTCTTGAAGAAATTGAGCGAATCACAGAAGTGGAAGGCAATTTAGGGTAATGTGAAGAAGGATGGAGTAACTGCAACTCAGAGGAAGTACGAGAAGATGGAGGAGGGGCTGGAGAGAGTGGAAAAGGGAACAAGATATTGGAATTGGAGTTTATGAATGTGAAAGAAGAAATGGTGGACATGCTTTTAGGTTTCGGCGTTGGGAGCAAACGAAAATTTGGAATGAATTTGAAGTGGGAAGATCCGGGGAGCAAGATATTGGATAAAACGAGATTCCTTCTTCTTTCTTTTTTTTTTCCGGTCAAAAATACAAGATTCATTCTCCTCTTCAGAGTTTGGATATTTTGGTCCCAATTTTCGGGTAATAGAGCAATTATTATTACTACCTCCTCCGGTCCTAATTATAAAACCCAGTTGACTATTTTGAGGAGATTAAGGAAAGAAGTTAAGTTAGTTATTTGTAATAAATAGGTGTTGTTTTTCCTAAAATATCTCTACTAATCAACTATATTGGCTAAAACTACAATTATTAGAAAGACTATTTTGGAAAAAATGCATAAATATGAGAGACAAAGTAGATTGGGGTATTATATTTAGGACCAAAATAAAAGTCAAACAGGGTCTTATATTAAGGACCGGAGGTAGTATTATGTTAAAAAAGGCGAACAGTGCTGGCCATCCATCAAACCAATACTAGATTTTACGCAGATTTTAATAAACTAAATTTTAAAAAATAAATAATGTTATAAAATTTTAATAAATATAAGATGCAAGGATAAGAGAGGGGGAAAACAAAAGAAAAGGCAATTAAAATTTTTTGAAGAAAAATGATAGCAAAAGGGAAAATGATTAGAAAATATTCATTGAAATTCAAATAGATAAAAAGGTTATCCAGATAAGTAAAATGACTCTTGGTCAAAAATAAATAAATAAAATGACCAAACGGACATGAGGTATATCACATCCTGCCAATTTTAACCCTAAAAATATGAATAATAAATTAAATAGAGGGTCAAGTAGTGAAGTAAACTCAGAGACAAAAAAACTTTGAATTAAGATCCGACTCTTGTCCGGACTGATGTTTTTGAAATCCTCAATCCAGGAAGGGTAAAATAGAAAATTTGAGAAAATTTTTAGAAAATGGTAAAAAGGTAAATTAGAGATTTTGGAACCATATTTGAGGCCCTAGAGGTCAAAATGGCATAAAAATAATTTATTACAAAAATTTTTGTAAACAAAGGTTTATCAGGAAAAACAATAAAAAAATTAGTCCGAAACAATTCTTTTAAATATATAAAGGCCTCAATAATTCATGAAAAATTTTGAAAAAATTATTTAAGGATTTATTGAGTTTATAAAATTGTTTCCAGGCCCTGAAAGTGAAAGAATTAATTTTAAAATATTTATTTCTGAAATCTTATTGGTAAAGCCTGATTTCAGAGAAAATTCAAAATAAATAGTTAGATGTTGAGATAAATTCTGAAAATTTTTAGAGGTCTTTCCTATATTAAAATATGATTTTTGATGAGAAGAAATGAATTTGTGAAGGTCCATAAATATTTTTGAAAATTAGAAAGAAATTTTAGCCAATACGGCGAAATCGGGTAGAAAAATGTTTGGAAATGCAAAGTGACGCTTCTTTCTTCTTTCTCCTGCCCATTGGACATTATTTTGGGCCAGGAATGAATAGTAATTTTGTGGCCTAAGTGTTGCACATGATTATGGAACAAAATAATGCAAAATATCATATGATATATCCAAGGAACAAAAAATCGGACCGGGAACTAAACCAGTCGAAACAAATGGGTCAAGGGTCACTGGTCGGACAGGAGGTGAGACGAGCCATATTAAAATAATACAATTTAATTTACAATATTAAAATAGAACAGAGTTCATAAATAATAATCACTCAAAAAAAGATAGTTCCAAAAGTAGTTTAAATGTTTGATTGTACCAAGCAAATATTAATAAAAATACATATCTTTATGACTATGCAAAATTAAAATCATCATTAAGATCATCAGTAAGAGCATTGACTGAAATGTCAACAATTGGATGAGGAAAAGTAGGAGTAACAATATCATCGTGCAAAGGTGGAGGATTAGCAATATCCATATCTTCATCACCTATATAAGACAATAATCAATATTAATGATTATGAAAATAATTATATATTCATCTAAGAATACTAATAGAGTCTTAATTATATATATAAACCTCAATTATCCCTATCAAAAGTTGTTGAATTTGTAGTGCCTTCATTGTTAAGGACACTTTCAAGTGCAGCCACATCTCTATCATCAAACTCTTGGGTAGGATCTTCTTCAGTCACCCAAAAGTCCACCATGTCAATGTTTTCATAGTCAATTAGATCATAACTTTCTTCTTCTTCAATGTAGAATCTTTGACTAGATCTGATTCATCAACAAATTTCACAAATACCATACCGTGTGTAGAATACACTAAGAAATTTATCAAAGTGCGTTGTCTAACATCAGTCTATCCATCAGCTGATATGAGGGGACATACGAACAGGCTAGAATCAAGTAACAAATGGATGGTTGATCTAGGTAAGACCTTAAGAGAACCTGTCTCTTACAACCCTAGCCATGAATGCACCACAAGGTTGATCAATCCCTTGATACTGTCGAGTATTCTCACGAGAATACAAGGATCTAATTAAAGCTCACACAGAGAGAAATGAACTCAATTCTTATTCATCTAAGTCTACATTCAATTACAAAAAAATGTAGCCTATATATAAGCAACCATAGAACACTGTAAAATCGGCATCTTAAGACATAAATGCTAGGGATGATGCCTCATTAATGATTATTTGACTATGGGAGGCACCATTTATTATATAGAAATAAAAGAAAATAACTCAAAATTCAAGAACAAGTCTGCTATTTGAAAATAGGAAACTAGATCAAAACATGATCTTCTAGAACAATCCTTGACCAAAAAAACAAACTTAATTCATAATCAATTCATAATGATGCCTGCTTGACCTTCTTGAATGTTCTTGGACGTTCCAAAGGATCTTCATAAATGCTATTCACGTCCATAAGCATGCATAGGCCTTTTAGACATCCATTTGGGCTTGAATATGGTTTAATCATGTTCTGAAACTCTCATGGTCCATAATACAATACATTTGGGCCCCACTTTAAAATAGTATAGCTCCAATGGATTCCTTCAGGCACATATAATTATGTTGGGCCTTTAATAACATAGGAATGTGCTCTTGTCTTCTTCAAGGTCCAAGTGTCCATACTCCAATGACCTACATGCCATGGTGGCTTTCAGGGTGGCCTATCACATGTCACTTCAAGCTTTGTATTTGTAATTATCCATATCATTATCCAAGCAATGATCCATGTCCTCCTCTATATAAGCATTCTTGAGTCATAAATTACTTGAATACTTTGGAGGGCTTGTTGGGCCTCTAACTGAATGATTGTTATTTGGGCTTCATGACCTCTATATTGAACACCTTCTGGTATACTATCATCAACCATGAGTGTGCAGCCATTGTTTTTCCATTTAGCTCGATGGCAATCAATAAGTAATTGACATTCTTTTCACCAATCACTCAATAAATTGGTTTGAAATCATAAGCATTAGGGGCTTTAAACCCAGGCCTAATTGAAGCAATTCCATCCACAGCTTTTCAAAATAAAGAACAATCAAATGCCTTAAATGGAATGCAGTTCACAATGGCCCATTCAGCAATCAGCATCTTCACATTATATTTTGCTTCTTTAGTTAGTAATGCACTTTTAATACCTGGTTGGGAATCAAGAGTTGTTCTAGGAGCAAAATAATTGTCCATACTCTCAGTAGCTTTCCTCTTCTTTGAAGTACTCATGATAATTTGTGAATCAACATGAGTTTTTTCAACATCCTCTTCTAAGTCTTCAACAGCTTTTTTCTTTGGACATTCTTTCAAAGATTCAGACATTCTATGACACACATCATGTGGAACTTTCTTACAAGAAGCTATTTGACCAGTGATGCTAGCAAGATATTGCTTCATCCTATTTATCTCACCTCCTCTATAACTATTAGTACAAAAAAGACAAGTATATATATTTTGTGTCCCCTCTTTTTTTGTATGCAAATGTGCCCATGCAGGATTTGTTTTGGTACGTAATGAAGAAGTGGGTGTGGGAGTGGAAGTTTCAGTATTAGGAGTGGAAGATCCCGTATTAAGAGTCATATTGTCATTTCTTGAACTTGGATTACTTGAAATATCCATTACTGTTACTAAATGACAAATCAAAAAAAATCAAAGATCAAATATCACGATTAGGGGGTCATTGCTATGTCGTTAGCTCGGATAACATAACATCACTAATTAAAAATAAAATTCAAGATATATAAATGGCTATTTGACTATTGTGGGCATGAGGTTTCTTTGGATAAATGTCATGAATCAAATCTCCAGCACAATGAGGGTGGATTCAGCCAGGGATTTTCTATTTGGGGAGGGAAGAATAATGGCTAAAAGCCAAAACAGAAACTGGGGGTTGAGCAATGAGCAGGGAGCCTTGCCTTCGATTTTGACCTGGCTGTTTGTTTTTTTGTTTAATTCTTCAATATTAAATGATGTCGTTTCGACGAATTGAAGTTAAAAAATAAAATAAAATATTACAAACCAGGGCAACCTATCTAACTGGTGGGTTACCCAGTTTTGACCAGTTATTACCGGTTGAACCAGCTTAAAAATGGTTCAATTCCTCAGTGGTTTTTTTAGCAAACTAGACCAGACCAGCCACCTGTGCACTAGTTTTCTCGTTGAACTGGCTGGTCTGGTCCAGTTTTTTTTCCCTTGATATTATCCTAAACATTATCTCTTAAGGAATACTTGTAAACTCCCATATTTCTCCAGTATTTTAAGGTGTCTACATGTCCCAAAAACTCTAGATTTTTAAGGGACACTTGGAAGGAAGAGGAGACCACTTTGAAGTCTAAAAATACCCCTCCCACAAACCTTCAATTTTGTTTTCTTTAGCACTAAGAAGGGGGAGATTTTGCTGCAAAAAATCTAACTTTGGGAAGCCAACTTCACATAGATTTTAGCTAAAAATTATCAAGCAAGAATCAAGGAACAATCAAGGTATGTTCAAGCTTTAATTTGGCTATGATTCTAGCTTTGTTTCAAGTGGAATTTGTGGCAATTACTGTCCAGATTTTTGAAATAATGAGAAATGGTTAGGGAAGATAGAAACCATGATTTAGAGCTTGGAATAGCTTGTTTGGTTGACATTTGGATTGATTTTTGAAAGAAATTCCAAGTTTTCCTAATTATACAACATTTTGGCCACTATGAAATCTGAAGGTTAGAAATTGTTTTAATGTGATTTGATAATCCCAATGAGTTTAAAAAGTACTTTTGTGTAGGGAAATACTAAGAAAAAGTGCTGAAAATCATTGGAATAAAAAATGAAAATTTTAGAACTTAATACTCTACTATTTGGCCAAATAAATTTGAAGAGGAAGGAGTTTGATCTTGTTAAATCTAATTTAATATTTGGATTCTACATGAAAAATTGTGTAGGAATAGCCTAAGAGATTAATTGAAACAAAGATGGAAATTAAAGTCAAAAAGTTAAAGAAAAGAGGGTTATAGAGTTATCTTAATACCTAATGGTATTTTTATGTGCTATGGTTGATAATTTGGCAGGTGTTTATGCATAAATTGATAGGCATTATGCAAGAGAATAAGGAGGAACCTAAAGGAATTAAAGAGGCTGAAAATTTTGGATTTAAAAAAAGTAGCATGGAATTTACAATTTTAATATTAACTTGCTCGGTTATTACATAATATGGTCCTGTGAATATATATCACATGATATTTGAAATTTTTTGATGATAATGTGGTTGATTCGTTTGCATGATATGCCTTGGCATAATGTATTAATTTAGTGATTTGAAATTATTTGATATGGTCTTTCTATGGCAAGAGGTAGAGAAATATTTTATGGAATTGATTATAATATATCTTGCATGTTTAACATTGTGATTGTAATTCCTTTGCTACTGAGATTTCTATGAAATCTCATTCCTCTCTATGTATAACAACCAACAGGACTCTCAAGTGGTGTGACGAAGGACAAGAGATGGCATTTCCATGAGGAAATATGCTATGGAATTATATGGAATTATGTTGGAATTTATATAGAACTTTATGTGCAAGCTTTGTAATATTTATGGATATATATATGGATATGGATAATCAAATTGGATTGTAAATTATGTTAAATAACTTATTATATGTTGTATTATGTGGCTGGATTGTGTTAGAAATGGACATGGCTTTATCTGGTTAGGTTTTGACATAAAAAGGATAAAAGTTGACTTTTTAAGGGCAAAGTTTGATCATACAAAAGTTTGAGCAAATGATGAAGTTTGGATTTAAAACTTAACAGTCCATTAGCTCAAATTTTTATCTTTAAAATGAGTGGTATCTCAAGAAATTTGAAGTTTTGTACAAAGAGTTATGCCCTTCCAAAGTTGGGCATAAATCCTGAAAAATTAGAAAAATGACCAAATGAACAGTACATCTTGACATAAAAACTGGACACACATGAGGTGGATTCATACTCTGATTATATTTTTCCCTTAAAGATCTCATTACAAGCTTTAAGTAGGAATCAGAACCTTATCATTTCAATTTTTCTAGAATTAGTTATGATTTTTCAAAGATTGAAGAAATTAAGGATTTTTATGAATAGTAACCTGAGGAGAAAGTTTTAAAAGCTCAAATTTTTCTAACTTAAGGACTTGAGTAATGGTTCCAATTGCTCCTTGTAAAACCCTTTTCTTCAAAACATTATAAACTCATCATAAAATCACTACTATGGTAGAAAAGGAAAGTTGTTACAACAAACTACCATAGTAGAAAGAAATTGCGCAATTTTTGAAATTAACATTCAAACTCGAAATAAACCCAAACTCTGTTGTATGCAACTAGAAATTATTCATTAACATCCACTGGGCCTCCGAGCCTCCGGCTCGGGTAACAAAAGACATCAACATTAGCCCATCCAAATGGTTTCCAACAAAATAAATCAGAGTTTCATGAGACACTAGAAATGGCCTCCGGCCAACCACAATAAGGAGATAACATTCCCTCTAGTTTACAATAAGGCCGGGTAATCAAAATATTTCAAAAGGGATCCTAAATGTGGCAATATATACTAGCCATACATATACAAGGACTAGAGGCCTAAAGCTAACCAAGCTCAAGCCTCTGCGTCTCTTCCTGATGGCACAGCCTAGAATCTTCACCTAAAAACATTGTAAACCACGGGGTGAGACAACGTCCCAGTAACCAATCTTTCCAATTCATGGTACTACTAAATAGGTGCTCGTGAGGTGTCAAGTGGGGCAGCTCACAAGTGATATTATAAATGATAGCCACACAAGTCATTCAAGTGCAATGATGCAATCCCATCAACCATATCCCTCACTTTGGGGGATTTTCAAGAGCCGAACCCGGCCTATCCCTCACTATGAGGGAACGTAAGGAGCCATAAAAGGCCTATCCCTCACTCTGGGGGACGTAGGGAGCCAAAAGGCCTATCCCTCCCTATGGGGGACGTAAAGAGCCAACCATCATGCATTAATGGAGGCCTTACCACGTGGTAGTAACAATCAAAACTCTCACCAATTCCCAATTCATGCATCATGCTCAAACCGTAATCAAAGAGTAAATAATCATTTCACAATTAACTTCTTTCAGTGGCCTATCCTTCACAAGTTCTAGATTCATTCAATATCAATTGAAACCCCACAAGACGGTTTTCCTTTTCAATATACAACATACACTTTGAACACAGTTGATCCTTGAAGCACAAAGCATAAATCCACTCACAGTACCACAAAAGCATGTACAAAGGATTGGAAAGTGGTTATCTCTTACCTGAGCAAGGAATAACAAATCGATAATACAGCCCCGTGCACCAACAAGGCTCACAACCGGTCTACACAAGCACACAAACACACAACCACCATGTATTAGCTTTCAACTAATAATGTGGCCAAAACAACAATTGGGGACATAAAATTCCTATCTCCAATCAAAACTCTACCCAACTCAAAAGGGTTTAACCACCAAGGCAATACTTCAAGGTCATAAAAATCCATTAAAACCTTAATTCCTCTCCAAATATCAATTTAGGATTCAAACCTCAAGGACCCACTGATGAAGCCTTGTCGTTAGGGGCTCTCAAAAATACTAGAATTAAGCTTGGAAGTGCAGTGGCTCAACCCTAGGTCATTCTTCTCAAGGAGGCTTGTTGTTCAAGAGTTTTGTCAATTAAATGCCTTCACAAATTATTAACAGTGGAAGTGATCTAGTTATTTATATTGATTTTCTGGCTTTGCAAATGTAGAATGTAAATGTTTGTATCTTTTGGTTTATCTAAGTGAGAAATTGTGAAGTGAATGAGTGATAGAATATCAGATATGAGTGAAGTGTTCTCCTGGAAATGTGCTCTACCTTCCTAGTCCACTTATAACAACCAAATCAAGACTTGGCCAACAACTCGCTGGGCTTCCTCACTGTCAAGACTACAACTCGTATGAATCAACAACAAGGCTAGAATCGTTTGGTTTAGAAAAAATAAAATGATAAATCAATCCTCCTGTGACAATCACAACCGTGTATTGTCTTAAAAATATGTTGAATTGATTATGAGAACTGAAACAACTTGTCCAGAAACCACAATGCAATACGACTAAGGAATCAGAAGGAACAATCTCAACTTGATCTTGTAAATGAAATATCATTCTACTAATCCTAATCAGATTCAACAACTCCAGTGAAGAAGTAAATCAAAATCAAATCCTGAACTACAACTTGAATTGAACAACTCGCTCAATCAATCTATAGATTCAGACTAGAGCTAAGAATCTAGAATAAACTCCTTTAATCGAATCAGGGACTCAGGCTTTGCTTCATTTCCAGGAAGAACACGGACGCTTAGCTGCTCATAGCTGTAAGGAGAACTACACTGAGACGCTCCAAAATCACCATGGCAAAACCTTCACGGAAGAAGAGGAGATGATGGTGAGATGCGGATGAGATGGAGAGAGAGTGTATGGGAGAAGAATGGTAATCTCCTCCGAATCTCCTTCTTTCCATTTTGTAACTAACTCCCTTCATCTGGCTAGGATCCGCGCCTTTTAGGATGGAGCTCCATGATCCGGGTCATCCAATTTCCTCCTCCCGCGTTGTTCGATCGTTTCTGGTTCAAATTGCTGATATGCGTCATCCGCCGCGGCGCCTCCTTCTATCCGCCGCGGCGCCTTTTACCGAGAGTCCCCTTGGAAATCCGCCGTGGCGCCTTCCTAAATCCGCTGTGGCGCCTCAGACAGAATTGAAACTCCCTGAAATTCACACCAAAGCAAGGATCAAAAGTACACACATATAAAATCATATAAAAATATGTAAAAACACATGCAAAACCTCACAATTCCTCTCACCAGCTCTTATGCACAATGGAAGCTAATTATGCACAAAGTATGCAAATATCGATGGCAAAAGCATGAGTTTAGAGCTAGAAATGTATGCAAATAATGAGACTTATCAACTCCCCCACACTTAGCTTTTTGCACTCCTGGGCAAATCAAGTCTAAACATAATGTGAAAGAGAAGGATGAGAGAAAGGAATAAGCAAGCTCAAAAGTTCAGGTTACAACTACAGCCAATAATGATTCTTCAACCAACATCCATCCATGGAACATTCTAGTGCAAAGAAATCAAGCAATGATATGTAATTTTAATCTAAGTGAATAAGATATAGAAGACCACACAAGGGAATTAGTATATCACTCAACTCACGAATGTTTAAGGTTCTTTCACTCAATTCACTTGTTCAAATGCTCTACCATATGCTTGTAATAGCTCTACCTCTCCACCACCTAAATACATAAGTGCTCAAGAATCAAGAGGACTTTTGTGGCTTGTAATGTAAAGGATGGAAAGAAATGCACAAGGATGCATATGAGGATGGAGATAATATGTGAATCAATGTGTAAAATTCAATAGCATTAGTAATGTTCAATTTAAGGGTTGATTCCTTGATCTTGAATTCTTAAGCTATACAGGTGCTTTTATTCCCACTTTCTTTTCCTTTCCTTGCTTTTTCATGTATTTTCAACTTTCCTATTTTCTTTCTTTTTCATTCGCATGTTTCTTCTTTTCTTTTTCTTTTCTTTTGTTTTTTTTTTTCACCCCAGCTCAAGTATGCATCTCCTCATATCAATCCATCAATTGAATCCATCAAAATGCTAGTGAATTCTAGAAGGAATTAATGAAATGAAATATGCATTCTTGTAGGAAAGAGATTTTATAAATGAGAGTGAAATGAATGGAAAAATTCAGCTAAAAGGCTCAAATGGGTAACAAGGGATAAATCATGTAGGGGTTGGCCATTTGGTCTAAGTAGCTAATATGAATGAATGCCTCAATCATGTTCAAGAGTACTAATGTTGCATGTGGTCTTGATTAAGAACTAAGACAAGTTCTAGAGAACATAAGAAATAAGTGAATGCACACACCAGAAATGAATATAAAGGCTCAAAGAATCCTTCCAACTAGGCTTTGTCTTCCATATTCATTCACTTCAACTAAAGAACACATCATGCTTAATCTCTAAGTATTGGAAAATTTCACTTCATGATATCAATTTCCAAATCAAAATTAATCATAGATGCAACATTAAACCCTTGAAACAAGCTTAAACCTTCAAAAAGTTTTTTGAAAAACTGAGGATTTTACAAAAGACACAAAACACACAAAAACACAGCATTCACTCCCCCACACTTGATCCTTGCATTGCCCTCAATGCAAATCTGAACAAAAGATAAGCAAGGAAAGGTGGTAAAGGAAAGAGTGTTTTTTTTTTTTTGGAAAAGGGAGTTTCAACAAAACAGGACAGCAGCAACCACATTCTTCCCCCACACTTACCTCTTGCATTGTCCTTAATGCAAGTAGACTAAAGATGTAAGCCATGTAGATCAAATATATAGCAAGAGGCAGGAAATGGGATTACCAAAACAGAGGGAGATTATTCTGAACAATTAACTACTATTTTTTTCTACTGGGTTAGCCCCCTCCCCCACACTTATTCTAAACAAACAGCCCAAGATATGATTTCACAAGCAACTCAAAAAGATAAAGGGAGGAAAGGGACAACCGTATAGTTTAAAGCGCTTCAGGCTCTTGAATGAGAAGGTAGCATCTCTAATGATGAACATATGAGTTTCCAAGATATTTTTCAGCTCCAGTACCTTAGGTGGTGGTTCTGGGTCAATAGGAAGAGGTCTCACAATGTACGGTTCCTTCAAAAAGAAAGCATGATCAGATTTATCAAAACAGTCAATAAAATTCACAAAATATGTACCAGTAAAAGAGGTTGCACAAAAAGGAGAGTACTCAATATGTTCATGCTCAAGTATACTTAAATCCGGTGGTAAATCACAAGAGAGTATTTCATGTGAAAAACAATGAGCATATACAGCAATAAAAATTTGGTTCTGTACAACTCCTCTCTTAGTACCCAAGCTGTCAAAAATATGTGCAAACCCGTGGTGATCAATTTCAAATTTTATATTGTGCACAAGTCTGAATATGGCATGCTCATTATCATACAATTTAGAACCATGAATTTCCAAACCCTCAATATCAGGTGGAAGATCACATGACAATGTAGGATGCAAAAAATCATGAATACAATTTGTACCATCCAAAACAGATTTAGCATTGATTACAGTAAATATAGCCTGGAAATCAAAAGGGAATGTAGAATTAGAAGGCTTAATAATGGTAACAGCATTGTTGATAACACCCTTCATGGATTCAACATTTTGTGGTAATGTGATTTTGGTTCCAGTTTCACCTTCCTTTGCTCTTAATGATCCAGCACCTGCACGATCCAGCAAAACACCTTTCCCAAGGCCATTATCAAGTGAAACAAGAGAAATATCATCTTGAATTGAATTAAATGATGAATCAAAGTCATGTGAAGTGGAAAGCCAGCAATCAATTTCCTTACAAATGAGACATGGCACGTCACCTTTACATGCACAAAAACAAGAAGGAGGGTGGAAATAAGAGAGGTTGGTGAATTCATCATCAAATTCAATTTTATCAGATAATTCCAATTCATTTAATGACTCTTGTGCACGTGAAAGGCCATTAATCAGGGAGTCAGAACCTTCATTAGCACTACACATATCAATATCATCTACTTTAACACCAAAAGAAATAGGAATCATGCAATCAACATGTTCATTAACATCATGACATTGATTTCCTAAATTCAGGCTCAAAAAAGGTTCACTGCTCTCAACATATTTATGCTTGTCATACTGTCCAACACACAAGTGACTTGAAACATTTTCATTCAAAGCTTGACAAGAAACAAGAGAGACATCATCTTCATGCTCAAGAGGATTGGGTTCAATTACATCAGGCTCTAAAGTATTTCCATTAATATCAATAACACAAGGAATATCATCAACAATAGTTTCACAAGAAAAAGGAATAGAAGTAGGAGCAACCTTAAGAGATAGGGTTTTCTCTTCCTCTTCAATTTCTTGGATTGTTGGCATGACATGCAGCGGCTTTTTCTTTAACCTCTTAAGTCTGTGCTTTCTTTTCCTTGTCTTAAACCCAAATAGCTTGATCCTTCTTGGTTGCTTAGGAATTTCTTCCTTAGCTACTTCAGTCTCAGGCTTATCACAATTAGTAGCAGTACTTAAAGTACTATGACTACCCCCATTGTCAATTTGTGATGTAACATGTGTATCACTTCCTGGGTGTATTTCAATTCCAAAATCTTCACAAAAGCTATCACAGCATTGCAGTGATGGAGTATCAAAGTCTCTACTTTGAGGTGCCGGACTACTCATTTCTTGTCCTAAAGTATCTTCAGATTCTTGAGAGGATGCCTCACTTTCTGATTCAACAGTAGCTTGAATTTCTTGCTCATCATCCAAATATTGAGCTTTAAACCATGGTTCACCCTCTTCACCATTTGATTTCTCCCAAAATATATGCATTATGAGTCTGTTTGACAATTCAACAATTTCATTCAGCTCTTCTAATTTCTCTTTTAATTTCCCACACTTCATAGCATCATTGAGTAGTCTTTCATGTCTCTCCTCTAATTGATTACTTGCTTCCCTCAAAGCATATATGCGATCACCATGGTTTTGAATTGAAAGAAGAGATTCAATTCCACTGGTGTGAAGCTCACAATTTGGTTCTGGAGGTTGTTGGGGGGCTATGGTAAGAGAAGATTCTTTAGGAGCTTGAAACTTAACTTTTTCTACTACCTTAGCTTGTGTGGATGCATTAGAGGTAGCCTTTGAGCATGGAGTCATGTTGTTTCCACCATATGTAGCAGCCTCAAAGTTGGCTTGACTCCTAGAAGGAGCATTCTCCAAATTAACCGGGGAGTAGTCTTCATATCTTGCTGACTTGTCATTTCCATAAGGCACTTTAGATGATAATCCATCTGTATTAGCATCTACTCTAGCAGCAATAGCTTCCAACCTTTCAAATAATTGGGCCACTGTATCTTTCTTCGATGACTTAATATCCTGCCACTGAGCTTGAATAGGGGTTTGATGAAATTCCTCCCTCCATGTAGAATTTTGATGACTTGACTCACAGTAGGGCTGATTCATCCAATCAGGATTTCCATGAGGATTCTTACTAGAGCAATTCCATCTATTATGCCACGGTGAATTGCAATAGCAACACAATGGTGTTTGAGATGTTGGGTACAAATTTCCATGTTGTAGATGAGAATAGCTCGGTGCACACCCATATCCCTCTTGAGAATTCCTATACATTGGGGCATAATATGGGAAATCATCATTAGGTCTAGAATAATAGGAATCAAATCTTTCATCCTTCCAACAGTAATCCATGACTCAATTAAACAAAGCACTAAAACCAATCAAAACAAACAAAACCAATCAAGAAAACATGAGAAAGACTCAGGCGCCGCGGCCTTTAGCTTGAGGCGCCGCGGCCTCTGAGACAGAGAGCTATAAAACGCAGAATGGCAATGTGCTGCGGCTGATTGTGAAATGTGCCGCAGCGCTTTGGACAGAAAGCTCGAAAACCAGTAGAAAACACTCTGAATCACATGCAGAAATACAAGAACACTAAAATACAAAGATTAAACCATGATCCAGCTGAATTTTTGGGACAAGAATACTCACATATCAAAGCTATGAGACCACAAAATGTAATCACAAGAATCAAAAACAGGACAGTCTATAGGCTAGAATTCAAGCAACAAAACACTGTAAAACAAATTAAACTGACACTTAACCAACTAAAACCTTGAGCAACCGTGCCTCCCCGGCAACGGCGCCATTTGATGAAGCCTTGTCGTTAGGGGCTCTCAAAAATACTAGAATTAAGCTTGGAAGTGCAGTGGCTCAACCCTAGGTCATTCTTCTCAAGGAGGCTTGTTGTTCAAGAGTTTTGTCAATTAAATGCCTTCACAAATTATTAACAGTGGAAGTGATCTAGTTATTTATATTGATTTTCTGGCTTTGCAAATGTAGAATGTAAATGTTTGTATCTTTTGGTTTATCTAAGTGAGAAATTGTGAAGTGAATGAGTGATAGAATATCAGATATGAGTGAAGTGTTCTCCTGGAAATGTGCTCTACCTTCCTAGTCCACTTATAACAACCAAATCAAGACTTGGCCAACAACTCGCTGGGCTTCCTCACTGTCAAGACTACAACTCGTATGAATCAACAACAAGGCTAGAATCGTTTGGTTTAGAAAAAATAAAATGATAAATCAATCCTCCTGTGACAATCACAACCGTGTATTGTCTTAAAAATATGTTGAATTGATTATGAGAACTGAAACAACTTGTCCAGAAACCACAATGCAATACGACTAAGGAATCAGAAGGAACAATCTCAACTTGATCTTGTAAATGAAATATCATTCTACTAATCCTAATCAGATTCAACAACTCCAGTGAAGAAGTAAATCAAAATCAAATCCTGAACTACAACTTGAATTGAACAACTCGCTCAATCAATCTATAGATTCAGACTAGAGCTAAGAATCTAGAATAAACTCCCTTTAATCGAATCAGGGACTCAGGCTTTGCTTCATTTCCAGGAAGAACACGGACGCTTAGCTGCTCATAGCTGTAAGGAGAACTACACTGAGACGCTCCAAAATCACCATGGCAAAACCTTCACGGAAGAAGAGGAGATGATGGTGAGATGCGGATGAGATGGAGAGAGAGTGTATGGGAGAAGAATGGTAATCTCCTCCGAATCTCCTTCTTTCCATTTTGTAACTAACTCCCTTCATCTGGCTAGGATCCGCGCCTTTTAGGATGGAGCTCCATGATCCGGGTCATCCAATTTCCTCCTCCCGCGTTGTTCGATCGTTTCTGGTTCAAATTGCTGATATGCGTCATCCGCCGCGGCGCCTCCTTCTATCCGCCGCGGCGCCTTTTACCGAGAGTCCCCTTGGAAATCCGCCGTGGCGCCTTCCTAAATCCGCTGTGGCGCCTCAGACAGAATTGAAACTCCCTGAAATTCACACCAAAGCAAGGATCAAAAGTACACACATATAAAATCATATAAAAATATGTAAAACACATGCAAAACCTCACAATTCCTCTCACCAGCTCTTATGCACAATGGAAGCTAATTATGCACAAAGTATGCAAATATCGATGGCAAAAGCATGAGTTTAGAGCTAGAAATGTATGCAAATAATGAGACTTATCACCCACTATAGGAATTCAACACCCCAAACATCCCATTAGAACAATTGAAGTCCTAACAACATTCTAAACCGATTAAACATCCAATTTAACCCTCCTTAACATAACCCAAATCACAAAACTCAAAATCCATCTCCACATTATCATCCTCAATCACAAACCTCCCATTTCCATAAACCCTAATTTCAAAAACTCAAAGTTCTTCAAATCCAAGAAAACTACATCGATTAAATACTTAGACTAACCCAAAGCAATCAATTAAACTCAAAACAATCGGTCAAAAACCCCAATTCCATAACAACCTAGAAAACTCTAGGGTTTCACCATAAATCCTTAGAAATTCCAAGAAAGAAAGTAGATTAGAGGTTAAAATCATTTACTTGAGGTAATGGATCCTTAGAAACACCTTTCCCAAGCCACAACACCAAAACCCTAGCAGAGCTTCTCTCTCCTCCTTCAGATTTTCTAATTTTCGCAGAACCAGACCCTCCCGCAACTATATAGATTCGATACCTTTCGCCGCGACGAACTAATCCCGAGAGGGATTACTCGCCTGAAAACCTGATTTCGCCGCGACACACTCCAATCTTCGCCGTGGTGAAAGCTTCCCAAGAGGAAACTCTCGCTCGTCCAGAAAACCTTCGCCGCGGCATACCCCTAACTTTGCCGCAGTGAGACCTTCCCGAGAGGGAAACCTTGCTCACCTGAACAACTTCGCCACGGCGTCCCTATGACTTCGCTGCGGCCAAATCTTCCGGAAAGACAATCCCCCCTGGAACTCCCGGTTCGCCGCGGTGAACATACCCTGAGAGGGGTCTGTTCCCCTATTCCTCCAACATACCTCAATTCCAACCCAAACACCAAGATTAACATTAAATCACTAATCTATCCTCAAAATCAACCAAAAAGAGGCTATTAAAACCCTATGACTTGCGTGGTTTGTTGCTATGTGTTATTCCTTAATTATATGTCATGATGTGATAGAACTAGATGTGATAATGTGCTTAAATCCTTACATTTTATGCCTTAGCTATATGCATTATTGAGTTGATTACTGATATGGTATATTGCTCCTTTTCCATGGCATGGATGTTGATTATTATTATGAGGATAACACGTGACATATAGCTTGACATGCTTTGCTTGTTTAACATTGTAATTGTGGTTCTTTACTACTGAGATTTTCATGAAATCGCACCCTCCTTTATGCTTAAATCAACACCATTTAGGGGCTACAAGTGTTCAAGGGAAAGGCAAGGAAGTGGCTTTAGCATGAAGGTTGATTATGATGTGTTTTGTATGAACTTATGAATAATGTGTTACAATAATGTAATAACTATATCTTTGATGACTTGATGCCTACTCTACGATGTGTAACATAAGTGAAGACTAGTTTATATGGTGTGAAGTATAGTAGAAGCATGCTATGGGTTGTTGTAGTATAAATATACATGAAAGACACTTAAAAAGGATAAAAATAATCTAAAATGGGCTTAACTTGAAGTCTATGTGCTTTTAGGAAAATGAAGGAGTTTGACCATGAAACTTGACAAATTAATAGATCTCATTTTGAATTTTAAAATCAATGGTAATTCATTCAAATTGACTTTTTGTACAAAAAGTTATGCCAATCTAAAGCTACGCATAAATTCTGAAAAACTGAAAAATTGACCATATAACTAGCGTATGTTTACATGAAACTGGGCGCACATGAGATGGATTAATAACCAAATAATATTTTTCAGAAACCTTTAAATAGAATTTAGAATCACCTCATTTTAATTTTTTTATATTCATTTATGATTTTCTAAAGTTGGGCCAGTTTTAGGGTTACCATGAATAGAACTCGAGAACAATTATTTTAAAACTTGAATTTTTTCAAGTTGAGGACTTATTAAGTGGTTCTAATTGCTTTTATTTGATGTTAAAAAGGGTTATAAGGTAAAGTGTTATATTTTTTATATCAGAGTAAAGGTTCTGGTGTAACATCCTTAAAATCTTAATCCTGAGAGTAAGAAAATCTCAGGGCATTTAAGGGCCAGAATAGTAGAAAGAAATATGAAAATATTGGGAAAATATGTTAGAAATTTCTAAAAGTTAGCAAATAATTATGGAAGATAGAGAAAAGGTCCCTGGATAGTATTCGAGGCTTAAAGGTTGAAATTATGATCAAAAGCAATAATTATTGAATTTTCAGTAATTATTGAATATTGACTAATTAGAAAAATTAGTCAAACATTAATTATGAAAAATAGTTTTGAGCCTTAGAAAATTAAGAAAAAATAAGGATAAGGTATCTTGAGAATTATAAGATATTATACAAGTGGTTTTATTTCCAAAATACCCCTAGTTAATTTTTAAAGGAATTTAAAGTTCAATTATACTAATTGGGGTTTTATTCAGAAAAATTCCAAATAAATACTTATGAGGTTAGATAAATCCCAAGAAAATTTATGGAGCTTCTGTGGGATTAATAAGGGGTTATGAAATAATCAAGAAAGTTTTAATGAGCTCAGAGACCCAAAAAAGTAACTCCCAGTTAAGAAAACTAATATAGTAAGAAAATTAGTTTTCTTTTCTTTTGATGGTATAAATTTATTATGGGAGCAAAGTAGGGCTCTTTAGGAAGGGAAAATTGATAAGGAAATGTTAAGGATCTGAAAAAATTAATTAGGAAGCTCAGATCACTAATATAGAAAAAGACAGAGCTATTTCAGTACAAAAAGGGTGCTGAAAAAGGTAAAAAGTATATACCTTTTACTTGGCCCTTATTGTGCCACTTGTTAAGATAGGGATGGAGGGGATTTTAGCTTTTAAAATTCATTTTATTTGGAATTAAATAAAGGAAAGAGAAAATTCAAGAAGGAAGCTTAGCTTGACACCTATGTATTGTAATTCCTTTGAACTTTCATGGCAACTAGTTAATGCTTAGCTTATAAATAACCCTTCTGACCCTCACACTTTTGGCCAAGAGGAGATCACTAGGGAAGGTTGTTAGTGGCAGTCTCACCCATGAGGGGGGTGAATTAGGTGAGTTATAAAAATCTTGCGAATTAAAAAACAGTAAGCTAAACATAAACAGAAAGCGCAAGTTAGAGTGATTTCACTATAGAGAGTAGACACAAAATTTATATTGGTTTGGTTTCAACCACTTGACCTACGTCCAGTCCTCAGAACACCTCTGAGTATTTCACTAAGTTCCGAGATTAATCGGGCTCTTGGTGCTGTAACATCTTATGTTTATACTAATTAACTTGCCTTGCGGAAGCATTTGGAATCACTTTTGAAGACTATAAGTTATGAAAAATCAAGTTTAAAATTTTCTTTTGCGGGTTACTATTCATTGAAACCCAAAAATGTGGCAAACTTCGAAAATTCATAACTAATTGTAAAAAAATCGAAATCGAGTGATTCTTAAGTTCTATAGAAAGCTCTTTGGATAAGCCTTTGAGAGAAAATAGTTTCTAGACTGATTGCCTTAAAATTTGAGCCCAGTTTTTCTTGAAAAAGTTACTGTTCATATGGTCATTTTTCTATTTTCCACTTATTTTAGCCCAACTTTGGAAGGGTATAACTTCTTGTGTGGTTATCAGATTCAGGTGAACCAACTCTCATCTTAAAGAGAAAAATCCCATCTATTTGCTCACCAAATCTCATGGCTATACTCACTCAATTGCTTAATTTGACTTTGGTCAAAGTTTAGGTCCATAATGTTGACTTTTATTCCCCTTGGAAGGATAAATTGTCTTACTTGACCAAGTACTTGCATACTAATTCTCCTACCATATAATCATGCATATTGGACAACACTAGCATGCTTTCACATATTAACACATAAGCTAGCATATATCCATAACTTAAAACCTTAAAGCATACTCTTAATTACATTCATCCAACATAAGGTTTTTCTTCATTCTTCTTCTTCTTCTTGAAGCAAACTTAATTCTCCACTATAGCTACTTCTTTTCCTTTGCTCCTGGAGGTTGAAGGTCCTAGGGTTTGTTAAGTATGGGGGTAAGATTCTTGGAAAATCTTAGTAGCACATTGCATACATTACTATGGTTACACATCACAATGTAATTTAAGCTACATGCATACATACATACTTAAGTATTATGTACTTGCCATAGAAAAACATAACATCATAACATAACATATCATCTCAACCTTGCATAAACCAAGGTATACATGCATGGAGGCATCATGGCATAACATCATAACACATAGCAATGAACACACAATGTATAGTAACTCTAACAAGCAATGGAATGCAAAAGCTACCTTGTTGGCTTTCCTTCCTCTTGAACTCTTTTCTCTTGACTAGATCTTTGCCCCTTTATTGTGTATAGCCTATTAGGCAACCAATGACACAACATTAAGCATTACTCCAACTCCATAACTTAACATAACCCCTTAAACCCCTTTTTTCTTGACTTTTAGGGTTCATTTTTCTAGCTTTGATTCTTGAACTTTCTTGGGCATTTCCTACATAATTTTCCATGTAGAATCCATTTATCATATTAGTTTTATGAAAATCCAATCCCTTCCCATTGAACTTGACTTGGCCGAACCATAGGGATAAATAGGTTCAAAATTTTCATTTCAATTGTTAATGCTTCCAACATCCCTTTCTTGGTATATACCTATACTAAATCATCATTTGAACTCATTGGAAGCATCAAATTGAATTGAAACATCTTCCCTCCTACATTTCTCAATTTGGCCAAACCATATATATAATTATAGGGAAAAGGATTCTCAACAAAACTAACATGTAATCACTTAATCCTTAGCCTTTAACCATACTTAATCTTAACCATACTTCATCTAAACCATTCCCTATCATTTTGATAAAATTTGGGCAGCACTTCCCCTTAAAAAAATGACTTTCTATCATCATTAAAATAGCACAAAACCTACATATCATTATTATACTTGAAATAGGAGAGTTGTAGAAGCTTACCTTGCTTCCAAATGACTTTCTCTCACTAGAAATCTTCTCTTTCTCTCTCTAAACGAAAATTTGCAAGAGGTTTCCTACTTGAAAGGCTTCACACAAAATGAACATGTGGGAGGGGGTATTTATAGGCTTCCTTTTTCATTAATTCCACATTTGCCCTTCTTGCACAAGACTTAATCTTAGCCCTCCAATTTTTACCTCTTTCCACATGTACAAATCTTAGGCTATGTGGCTTAATATGTTGACACTTGGATGGTGAGTCATTAGGGCTTATGTCATCTTTCTTATCCGTTAAGATTAATTAGGCTTTAATCAAGGTTAACTCTCTTAATTCTTTAATTAACTTGGCTAATTACCCTTCTAAAAACTTTTGACTTTTCAAAGATAGATGATTAAATCCTAGCCATCCAATGAACCATGTTTGCCATGTGTCATGATCCTACAGAAGATGACTTAACCATAATCATTTTACTTATCCCTAATTAAATTTTAATCTAACTTGATTTAGTATTTTCTTTTCCTTTTCCTTTTTATTTTCTTTTTTCCTTTCTTGGCCAATTTGGGCCTGACATGTGTCCTTGACATTCAGTTAGAAATTTTACCACCTCAGTTATCCTGACAGTCTACTGAATCGTAATATAATATTGGTTTATTTTATCTGATAGCCGAAAGATTCTAGTATCTCAGAATTCTTATATTAGATTACCATTAATTATATCTCAATAAAGGGAACTTCCTTGATTAATTTGATAATTTTTCTCCCTACATAACTCTTTAAATTGCCGTTTCTATAAAAACAGACAATCTACCAATATTAATTTAATTTTAAATTCAATTAAAGCTAACCTCCTCATCATTTAGGGTTGAAAATAATTTTATAAATCTCCATAATTCCTAAATGAATTTCTTTTAATTTTTCATAATTTTCTGAGATCTCTAGGTATTTTTAATAATTGATATTGGCCAATAAAAGGCACATATATGGCGCCACCTGTCACATCCAATATTATGATAATTGGAGACAAGAAATATTCTCAAATTATTGAGGATTAAAAGTAATAAGGAAAAGTTAAAGAATTTGGGTGGAAAATAATTACAGTAATTTTCCAAGCCAATTATAGGAAATTGACTAATTAAAGAAAATTGGTCAAATGTAAATAAGGAAAAATATTTTCGAGCCATGGAAAATTAAGGAAAAATAGGGATAATATCCTTTGAGAGTTATATGAAATTATAAAGTTGGTTTTATGACCAAATTACCCTTAGAGAAATTATAGGAGAATTTAAGGGTGATTTAGGCTAATTGAGGGATTTTGTTTGGAAAATTCCAAATAAATATTTTAAGAGGAATAAAATTTCAAGAAAATTCCTATGAGATCCCAAGGAATTATGGAATTAAATGGAAACCCTCAAGTGTCCAAGATTTTTCCAAATAAATGTGAAAAGTGGAAAAATCCCTAAAGAGAAGGAAATTAATTTTCCTTTTTATTTAAATATTAGGAAATTAATTTTGAGACAAAGAGGACAATTTGGAAGACAATAATGAGGAGAATAAATTAAGGATCTGATAGAAAATAATTACAGAGACTAAGTTACTGTGATTATAAAAAAGAAGTTAAACTCAGAGCCTAAAGTATACCGATAAAGCAAGATTGGTGTCTTGCAAATCCAAGGGATCCTATTGAGCCATGTGTCAAGCTCTTGAAGGAGAAGATTTGAATTAGCCAAGTGTCATTCCATGAATGGAGAGGATTTTGACTTTAGTAAATAATTTCATTTGGAATTATGTTAATTAAGAGAGAGGAATCAAGACTTAGTAGGGTAATGACACTTGGACTATCATTAAAGAAGGTGGTTGGGATATTTTGAAGCCTTAATCAAGCTCTTCTCTCCCCATTTTCAGATGTTCATTTCGTGCAAGGGAGAAAAATAGAGAAAAAGAGAGAGTTTGAGAGGAAACAAGGAGAAAGGGAGCACTTTTGATCATCCTAGCAAGGTTTCAAGGTTAGATCTTGGTCCTAGAAGTGTTCTTGCTTTGGTTTCTTTCATTTTTATGGTTTAAAATCTGTCTCTTCCCTCTCTTAATGTGGACCAAACTGATTAATAAAAAGGGGAAAGAAGTTTTGATCATAACACTTGCTAAGACACAACAACACAAGCTAGATCCTAGTGTTGGCAAGTGAGTTTAAGTGATTTTAAAGCATTTTTCATGGTTGTTGTTGTGAGAGTTATTTTCGGCCAAGTGAAGAACTGGACCCTAGGATGAGCTTTTCATTGTTTTAAGGCTTCCATGATGCTTAAAATGAGGAATGGTGTAGGGTAGACTAAAAGAAACAAGTGTTGGAAGCCTAAAAGCAAAGCTGAAAATTTTGGGTCAAAACCTCTAGTGGTTTGGTCGGTTTGTGGCTGGAAGAATCAGTTTTATTTTCACAAATCTAAGCCTATTTTTGGAATCTACATGAAAATCCATGTAGGAACAAGTCAAGGAGTGATTTTTAGGGTTAAAGAGAACCAAATCTAAAACTAGTGAACAAAGGAGGGAACTTTATGGTTCAAGAATCATTTTGATGTATGTTCTTGCTTTTTCATGGTTGGATAATGATTCTTGCTGCCATTTTTGTTGAATCACATGGTTAGGGTTTGATATTTTCCAAGGGAAAGAGGAGAAGGAAGAAAGGCTAAGACTTTTGAAGCAAGGTAGTAAGTTAAACCTAGCTACTACCACTAACTAGCATTGTTGATTATTGTATGGTTAATTGCTATTATTGTGATTGAGCTCTCTTGATTGTTATGTGGCTGCTCTTTATAGTATCTTGCTTTGGCCTTTGCATGATTGAGTTTGCCAAATGATAAGCATGTTAGTTCATCCATAGTAGCTAATGTGATCATGCATAATAATGATGCTTGCTTGGTGATATAGTTGGTTAATTTACTACTGGGATTTCCAAAAATCTCATCCCCCAAGAATCATGTAACATTTTAGGGCCTGAATCTTCAAAATGGAAGCTGCAGATTGAAGGTTGATTTGTGGAGTTTAGCCACAAAATTCGTGAGCTTATTTTGGTTATGTAAATATTAAACTAACAGTGCTGGAAGCACACTGACCCTGACCGATTCACATGACTTTTTGATTATGTTCCCAAACGCGTTAAATCGTGAAATTTGGCATGATGAAAGATGACATCCTGTGCTTCAAATTGATAGCTAATACGTTAAAAATGGCCCAGTATACAATTTATAATGATTTTTCAAAGTTAATGGTCAGAATCTGGACATCAGGGTTTTTGGCAAATGGACAGTGTTGTTTTCTTAAAAACCTGACGCTTTCTCATAAATAATTGGACAATGAGATTATTTTTCCTTGAAAGAGGACTTAAAGAGATTTAATTATAATTTTGAATCACCCCAATTGGAGTTTTGTAGAATAAGTTATGAATTTTTGAAGTTGGGCCAGAAAAACTGGATTTTTACTCGATGAACAGTGAAAATCCGAAAATTAGCGTTTTTATGGTAAAAAGTGAGCCCAAGACCATCCAATGTGGTCAAAAATGATTTTGAAAAGGAACCTAAGTTAATATTATAGTAAGGTGTGACACCACCTTAGAGGAGTAGAGGGGAAAAAATAGTTAACACTATTGACCAATTAGTCAACCTTATTGAGTCACATACTAGAAATTTTGCCCTACCGGGTAGATAGGGAACTGTCTAACACTTACCCGTATTACATTCTAATTTTTGTACTGCCCATAAAATATCTTCTGGTGACTCACACGATGACTCATCACCCTCATAAATGAAGCACATGGGAAAGAAGAAGAGAATTCAAGTTGAACTTGTCTTCCTCAAAATATCTGAGATATTTTCTAACTTTGTCTCCTAATTAAGCGACATTAATTATTTAACATTTGACTGGAGCATTTTATCCCATCCTGAAATCCAAAAATTTATCTATTTACACCATAAAATTCGTTTAATTCTATAGAAAATTTATGAATTTTCTTATATCATAACTCAGACCATAAGTATTTCTTTTTAAATTTCCCATAACAAACCCATAAACTGCAGTTCTGGCCTTAAAAAATGTTAAAGCCATTCTGCTGGCCTTCAAGGGTTAAGACTAATTTTATAAATTTTATAGCTTCTTAGATCATACATCCCCATTTTGTCATAACTTTCTGAGGTTTCCTTATGACCCAAACAATTAAATCTACCTCTACATTTCAAACTGAGCCATAAACTTATAAATTCCTTTTAAGTCAACTCAAGGGCATTTTTGTCCTTTCTCCCCATATACAGGCCTTAAAATGTCATTTTCCATTTTCTGGAATTTTCTAGAATTTTTTTGGGTATTACTTCCATTTTTACCCATTCCTGGCCCGAAACTTTCCAAAATTACAGTTTTGCCCTTGATCAAGTAAACCTCATAAATCACCCTATTATGGCCTCTATTATAACCTTTGGTCTGAACTAACCTCTTTTCTCATTTTTGGGCCTTGAGACTTCACTGGAGCCTCTAACTTTCTTTACATTTTAGTCCCTAGAACTTTCTCTATTTACAGTTTAGTTCCTGAAACCCTTCAACATTCCTTTTACATTTCTAGAACTCCTGCTCATAGGGATTTAGTAGCCTACCTATCTTAGGCTAACCCATGTATTCTTAGGCCCAAAACTTGGGGTGTGACAGGTGCCGCAGTACAGCAATCGATTTGCTCAATTACTCCCTCTTGCTACCCGTTCTGGTCCAACTTCAAAAATTCATAACTTATTCTACAAAATCCAATTGGGGTGATTCAAAATTATACTTAAAGCTCTTTAAGTCCTCTTTCAAGGAAAAATAATCTCATTGCCCAAATCCTTATGAGAAAGCGTCAGATTTTTTAGAAAAGCAACACTGTCCATTTGCCAAAAACCCTGATTCCCAGATTCTTACCATTAACTTTGAAAAATCATTATAAATCGTATACTAGGCCATTTTTAACATATTATCTATCAAATTGAAGCTCAGGATGTTATCTTTCATCATGCCAAATTTCATGATTAAACGTATTTGAGAGTATAATCAAAAAGTCATGTGAACCAGTCAGTGTTAGTGTGCTTCCAGCACTGTTAGTTTAATATTTACATAACCAAAATGAGCTCACGAATTTTGTGGCTAAACCCCACAAATTAGCCTTCAATCTGTAGCTTTCCCTTGGAGGATTTAGGCCCTAAAATGTTACATTATTTTTGGGGGATGAGATTTTTGAAAATCCCAGTAGCAAATTAACCAACTATAACACCAAGCAAGCATCATTATTATGCATGATCATATTAGCTACTATTGGTGAACTAACATGCTTATCATTTGGCAAACTCAAACATGCAAAGGCCAAAGCAAGATACTATAAAGAGCAGCCACATAACAATCAAGAAAGCTCAACCACAATAATAGTAATTAACCATACAATAATCAACAATGCTAGTTAGTGGTAGTAGCTAGGTTTAACTTACTACCTTGCTCCAAAAGTCTTAGCTTTCCTTCCTTCTCCTCTTTCCCTTGACAAATATCAAACCCTAACCATATAATCCATCAACAAAGGCAACCATAATCATTATCCAACCATGAAAAAGCAAGAACATACATCAAAATGATTTTTGAACCATAAAGCTCCCTCCTTTGTTCACTACTTTTAGACTTGGTTCTCTTTAACCCTAAAAATCACACCTTGACCTAACCCTAAATGGTTTTTCATGTAGATTCCAAAAATGGGCTTAGATTTATGAAAATAAAACTGTTTCTTCCAGCAACAAACTGACCGAACCACTAGAGGTTTTGACCCAAAATTTTCAGCTTTGCTTTTAAGCTTCCAACACTTGTTTCTTCTAGTCTACCCTACACCATTTCTCATTTTAAGCTTCATGGAAGCCTTAAAACAATGAAAAACTCATCCTAGGGTCCAGTTCACCTCTTGGCCAAAAAGAACTCTCACAACAACAACCACGAAAAATGCTTTAAAACCACTTAAACTCACTTGCAAACACTAGAACCTAGCTTGTATAGTTGTGTCTTAGCAAGTGTAAAAACCAAAACTCCTTTCCCCTTTTTTAACAACCAGTTTGGTCCACATTAAGAGAGAGAAGAGTCAGATTTTAAACCATAAAAATGAAAGAAAACAAAGTAAGAGCACCTCTAGAACCAAGATCTAACCTTGAAACCTTGCTTGGATGATCAAAGGTGCTTGCTTTCTTCTGGTTTCCTCTCAAACTCTCTCTTTTTATCTATTTTTCTCCCTTGGACGAAATGTAGGTCTAAAAATGGGGAGAGAAGAGTTGATTAATGGCTCAAAATATTTCAACCACCCTCTTTAATGATAATCCAAGTGTCATTACCTTACTAAGTCTTGATTCCTCTTTCCTAATTAACATAATTCCAAATGAAATTATTTACTAAAGTCAAAATCCTCTCCATTTATGGAATGACACTTGGCTAATTCAAATCTTCTCCTTCAAGAGCTTGACACATGGCTCAATAGGATCCCTTGGATTTGCAAGACACCAATCTTGCTTTATCGGTATACTTTAGACTCTGAGTTTTACTTCTTTTCTATAATTACAGTAACTTAGTCTCTGTAATTATTTTTGTCAGATCCTTAATTTATTCTCCTCATTATTATCTTCCCAAATTGCCCTCTTTGTCTCAAAATTAATTTCCTAATATTTAAATATAAAGGAAAATTAGTTTCCTTCTCTTTAGGGATTTTTTAACTTTTCACATTTATTTGGAAAAATCTTGGGCACTTGAGGGTCTTCATTTAATTCTATAATTCCTTATAATTCCTTGGTATCTCATAGGAATTTTCTTGGAATTTTATTCCTCTTAAAATATTTATTTGGAATTTTCCAAATAAAATCCCTTAATTAGCCTAAATCACCCTTAAATTCTCTTATAATTTCTCTAAGGGTAATTTGGTCATAAAACCAACTTTATAATTTCATATAACCCTCAAAGGATATTATCCCTATTTTTCCTTAATTTTCCAAGGCTCAAAAATATTTTTCCTTATTTACATTTGACCAATTTTCCTTAATTAGTCAATTTCCTATAATTGGCTTGGAAAATTACTGTAATTATTTTCCACCAAAATCCTTTGACTTTTCCTTATCATTTTTAATCCTCAATAATTTGAGAATATTTCTTATCTCTAATTACCATAATGCTGGATGTGACATTTCTCCCCCCTAAATAAATTTCGTCCTCGAAATTTAAAACATACCTTAGTGGAAAAGCTCAGGGTACTTTTCCTTCATCTCAGCTTCCATCTCCCATGTGGCTTCTTCAGAGGAAAGACCCTTCCAGACCACTTTGACTAGGGGAATCTGCTTGTTCCTCAGTTGCTTGGTCTTCTGATCAACGATTCGTTCTGGTCTAACCCCAAAAGATAGATTATCCCGAAGCGCAATGTCATCATAGCTTATGACATGCGTGGGATCTGGATGGTACTTCTTTAGTTGGGAGACATGGAAAACATCATGAATCAGACTTAACTTAGGGGGCAAGAGCCAACTTGTAGGCCACTGGTCCAGCTTTAGATAGGATCTGAAATGGTCCAACATACTTTGGACTGAGCTTTTTAGTCTTTAAAGATCGACCGACTCCCGTTGTTGGTGACACTTTGAGGAAAACGTGATCACCAACATCAAATTCTAACAGTCTCCTTCTCGTATCTGCATAACTCTTTTGTCTACTCTGAGCTGTTAGAAGCCTTTGCTGAATAGCCTTTATCTGTCGGGAAGTCTGATCCACAATGTCAGGACCAAGAGAACTCCTCTCACTAAGCTCTGTCCAGCATAAGGAGATCTGCACTTCCTCCCATACAATGCCTCATAAGGTGCCATTCGAATACTTGAATGGAAACTGTTATTGTAGGCAAATTCAATTAATGGTAGAGACGTATCCCAATTGCTGCCAAAATCTAATACACAGGCACGTAACATATCCTCTAATGTCTGAATGGTTCTTTCTGTCTGTCCATCTGTCTGAGGGTGGTAGGCTGTACTAAATCTGAGAGTGGTGTCCATCTCTTTCTGTAAGGACCTCCAAAACTTCGAAGTAAATCTTGGATCTCGGTCTGAAACAATACTGCTTGGAACACCATGCAGCCTAACAATCTCCTTGATGTAAAGTCTCGCTAACCTCTCTGGAGAATCCTTTACATTCATACTGAGAAAATGTGCGGACTTAGTCAGATGGTCTATTATTACCCATATTGCATCATGTTTCGACCCTGTCATCGGTAACCCCACTATAAAGTCCATGGATATATTGTCCCATTTCCACTCAGGGATATCCAGGGGTTGCAACTCTCCTGCAGGTTTCTGGTGTTCTACCTTCACCTTCTGGCAAGTAAGACACTTTGTTACATATTCCGTGATATCCTTCTTCATTCCAGGCCACCAGAAGAGTTCTTTAACATCATGGTACATCTTGGTCATTCCTGGATGAAGAGTATATTTGCTCTTATGGGCTTCTGCCAGTATCTCTTTTCTGAGTTTCGATACTTGGGGAATGTAGGTTCTTCCTTTAAACTTCAGTATCCCCTCAGAAATTTCAAAATTCTTACTCTCGCCTCTAGACAGCTTCTCCTTGAGAATTTTCGCTAGCTAGTCCTGTGACTGTGCTTCTCTAATTTGATCTTTGAGCAGGGCCGTAAACTGGGTTTTACCTCTATTTCCTTCTACTAACTGCATCTGATATAGAGAACCCCAATCTTTGAAATCCTCTACCAGCTTCTGCTCTCTGATCATCAGCGATGCTACCTGTACTGTCTTTCTGCTTAAGGCATCCGCGACTACATTCGCTTTGCCTGGATGGTACTTAATTTGAAAATCATAATCTTTGAGTAAGTCTATCCACCTTCGTTGTCTCATATTCAGCTCTTTCTGGTCATGAAGGTACTTGAGGCTTTTGTGGTCACAAAACAATTCTACGGTTGCTCCATACAGATAGTGTCTCCATATCTTCATTGCATAAACTATCGCTGCCAATTCCAGGTGGGTCGGGTAATTCTCCTCGTGAGATTTCAACTGGCGTGAGGCGTAGGCTACTACTCGTCCTTGCTGCATAAGTACACATCCTAGTCCTTGCTTGCTAGCATCTGTATAAACCACATACGGTTGTGAATGATCGGGAAGTATAAGTACGGGAGTAGAAGTGAGCTTCCTCTTCAGCTTCTGAAAACTAGCCTCACTCTTCTCATCCCACAAGAACGGCTAGTTCTTCCTGGTTAACTTGGTCAGCGAGAGAGCAATTCGAGAAAAGTCCTGGATGAATCTTCTGTAATACCCTGCTAGTCCGAGGAAACTTCTGATCTCAGTCACCGTCTTGGGTCTCTCTCAGTTGAGTACTGCCTCAATCTTACTGGGGTCGACAGCCACTCCCTTTCGAGAAATCACATGGCTGAGAAATCGGACTTCCTGAAGCCAAAACTCACACTTACTAAGTT
Organism: Neltuma alba; assembly: GCF_004799145.2. NCBI lineage: Eukaryota > Viridiplantae > Streptophyta > Magnoliopsida > Fabales > Fabaceae > Neltuma > Neltuma alba. Next base: position 138,614 of record NW_021635243.1, read on the forward strand.
TAGCCACTAGTTGTTTCTCTTTCAGGGTATTTAGGACAATCCTCAAATGCTCCTTATGCTCTTCTGGAGACTTGGAGTACACTAAGATGTCATCAATGAATACGACCACAAATTGATCTAAGTAAGGATGAAAAATCCTATTCATGTAGTCCATGAATATCACAGGTGCGTTCGTCAATCCAAACGGCATCACTAAGAATTCATAGTTCCCATATCGGGTTCTAAACACAGTTTTAGGGACATCTTCAGACTTAATCTTGAGTTAGTGGTAGCCAGATCTTAGATCAATCTTAGAGAATACACTGGCTTCAACCAACTAGTCTAACAGATCATCTATCCTAGGGAGCGGATACTTGTTCTTAACTGTGACTTTGTTCAACTCCCTGTAGTCTATGCATAGCCTTAGACTACCATCCTTTTTCTTGACAAACACTAGAGCACCCCATGACACACACTTGGTCTAATAAAACCTTTTTAAAGTAACTCCTCTATCTGCTTCTTAAGTTCTGTCATTTTATTAGGAGCCATTCTATAAGGGGCCTTAGAAATTGGTCCTGCTCTAGGTACTATGTCAATTGTGAATTCTACTTCTCTGTCTGGGGGTAATCCTGTGATCTCTATCGGAAACACTTTCGAAAATTCCCTAACCATTGGGATTTCTCCTATCCCTTCCTCAACTTCTACTTGCACCGAGAAGAAAATGAGGAATCCTTGATAGCCTTTTCGTAAGCATTTGCCCGCTTGGGCTTCTGTAATGAAATTCAAAGGGTGTTTGGGAATCACCCTAAAAGCACTTCTGGCTCCCAAACCATGGTTTAGGAAGGGTGATTGCTAAACACCCCAAAATTTTGGAAAACCTGGGTTTCGGTGAAAACCATGGTTTTGGCCAGCCAAACCATGGTTTTCGTATAAGCTAGGAGATTGTGGATTTTGAAGAAATAATGCTCGCTGAAATCATTATCACTCCTATCAGAGAGGCTTTTTCAATGGTAGAAAACTTGTCTGTGGCTCTGAAATATGCTCGCTGAAATGGTCTTTCTTCTCCCATTCTGCTTAGTTCCAGTGCCGTCACCTCCTTTTAATCTGAAAATTTGTCGCCACCGGTGAGATCGCCACTTGCTATATGAAAAATTCCTTGCCGCCGGTGAGATCGCCTCCTCCCATTCAGAAAAAATCAAGAACACACTCCACGCTTGGACGATTTTCACTAAGAACATAAGCGCATATCATTCTTTCTCCGTCGCCCTTTCTGAAGCTCGACGGGTCTTCTTGCCATCAGGGAGGTCGTTGATCCCGTGACTTTCGGTGTTGGTGAGGTTATTGGGCTTGCCAAAAGAAGATCCATTCACAGATTTTTGATATCTTCGGTGTTGAGTTCATCCGGTCATCGGCTGCTTTGGTTGCCGTGTCTTCTTCCGTCGATCAGATCCAACGTTTCAGGTAAGCTGTCTTTTTCCTTGTTGGTTGTGGCTGGAGATGGAAGATCTGGTGCATTATGAAATTCTGTCTAGCGTCGTCTTTTTCCCCAAATCAGAGGTCGTCCAGCGTCATTTTTTTCCTCGAAACAGAGGTCGTCCAGTGTTGTATTTTTTTTCCGAGACAGATGTTGGTTTCACCGGTTGCTTATGCTATGTTCACTTGTAGTGGTTGATTTTGTTGGTTGCTTTCTTGACACCGATCAGATATGACAGAAAATTATGTTATTGACAAACCAAAAACAATGTTGAGTTTCAGTTAAGCCCGATCTTCTTAGCCAATGCCGACTGTGACTGGTTGTGGCTTCATTTTTTTTGATGGTAATCGTGTGTGTGTGTATACGATGGGAAAGATCTCGGTTGTGACTGGTTGTGCTTCTTGTATGTGTGTATGAGAGACAGAGCATTCGTGTGTGTTGATCAAATCTGGGTTTTTTGATCTTATTTTCCCTTTGGTGGATTTTATTTTAGAGACAGGACACTCGAATTTTTCTCTTTTGTGCTTGATGTTGCTTTTGCAGTGTTATAGTGGTTAACCGAAATATGTATGGGATTTTGATTGTTGGTTGTAGCCAAATTGGGTCAGTTAACTGAAAAGAATTCCCTTGGATGCTGGGAAAAAAAGTCATTATTAATGTGTATGTATACCGTTGGATTATAGAACACGCGGCTATACTTGTTAAATACTATCCTGTTATATCATATCTCCTGGATTGAATGGTATGCTTTTTGGGTTGAACTTGTGATGACTGAACTATTGTAATTGGTTTATAGCATAATGAATAAAAAAATGGCAAAGCTTCGTGGGATATAAGAGCCATAAAGGTCTTTATTGACCTGTTTATTGAAGAAGTTGAAAAAGGGGGAAGAAGAGGAACTAGCTTGACAAAGCCTGCTTGGACAAGTATTGAGGAGAACTTTACTACAAAGACTAGGAGAGTTTATACGAGAATCCAATTAAAGAACAAATTTGATACCTTGCGAAAGGAGTGGCAGTTATGGGATAGGCTGCTCCATGAGATAGGTTTAGGGTGGGATGCCGAAAGGAATACTGTTAGTGCCCCTGATGATTGGTGGGAGAAGAAAACAGTAGTAATCATTTAACTTTATTTGAGCTTGTATTTTCTCCCATGTTAACATTTTTTGTATAATGTATAATATTTTTGGTGTTGAATGCGCAGGAAGTTCCAGGCTATGAGAAATTTAGAGAAAGAGGGCTTCAATTTCGGGCTGAATTGACTCAACTCTTTGGGTCTGTAGCTACGGCTGGACCACAGTCATGAGCACCTTCTTCCATGACACTTCCAAGCGAAAGGAGTTCCTGAAAATGATATGGAAGAAGGATCTGGAGATAGTGATGAAATTTTAAGGGCACTAATTGGCATAAGTGGGGAGTTTAATTCAGTCACATTCAATGACAATAGTGGAGGAAGTGGAGGCAACACTGGAATGAGACAGGAAACCATTCGTGGGGTTAGAAGCACAGGTGGCAGTCGACCTAGTAGCTCATTAGGGGTTAGAAAAAAGGGTGAATCCATGAAGAAGAAATCTACTACCACTATGAAAATAGCGGATGCACTAAGCAGGATAGCTCAGGCAAATGAAAATGATTCTCAGCGTGAACATGAAGAGATTTCAGAAGCACATGCTAGGAAGCTAGAAGAAGAAGCACGTGCTTATAAGACGTCAATTGCGGGAGTCATGGAGCACCTTAATGAAGTTGATGAAATTGTTGATGATCCTGATCTGTTTGGCCAGTGCACAACACTCCTTATGGACAAGCCAGCTGCAAGGGAGATGTATGTGGCTCTGAAGAACAAGAGGGAAAAACTACTGATCTTCTTGAAGCATGCAACTAAGGATTGAGACTTCATTTGTGTTGCTTAGAAGATGACTGTGATAATTTGTATCTATTTTTTAGGAATGATGTAACCAGACTATTGTATTATGTGACTACTGAATTTCTGTAGGAATTAAACAACTTATTTTCTTGTTAAATGTTAAGTAATTTCATATCACGGTTTCTAAATTTTATGTCTATGTACACAGGACAAGACAAAAAAAGGCTGATGAAATTAAAATTTCAGAAAAGTATCGTAAATGACGAAACAAACGGGTTAATCAAGTTGCAGTAGCGGTTGGTGGATATGCTTCTCTTCATTTGTGTAAAAAGCCCCAGCATACAAGTATTTATACAGGCAAGGCATGGGTAAGGGACGTTTTACAAGGCCATTCCACTCGTTGTTATAACATGTTTAGGATGGAAAGGGAAGTGTTCTTTAGTCTTTGCACAGAATTGAAACAACACAGTCTAAGAGAAACTAGAAATGTTGGGATACATGCAATGGTTGCAATGTTTTTAAATACCGTTGGCCATGCACTTAGTAGTAGGATGCAGTAAGAAAGATTTCAGCATTCAGGGGAGACAATTAGTAGACATTTTCATAATGTCTTACTGGCATGCTATAGACTTGCTATGACCAACATCAAACCAAAAGATCCAACGTTTCAGCATTTGCATACAAAAATACAGCCCGATGGTCGATACTGGCCCTTTTTCAAACATGCTATTGGAGCAATTGATGGAACACATATTTCATGCATTGTTGATGCAACTGAGTAAACAAAATTTATTAACTGGAAAGGAAGAGTGATGCAAAATGTAATGGCGGTTTGTGATTGGGACATGTGCTTCACTTTTGTATTAGCCGGATGGGAAGGTAGTGCGCATGATGCTCGTATATTTGACCATGCCCTCACAACTCCTTCCATGAACTTTCCCTATCCGCCTCAAGGTATATTTTAAATTCCTACAATTTATTTATGCTTAACTGTTAGAAAACAAATTTTATTGACACCAATCATATATTTCATGTAGGCAAATATTATTTGGTGGATGCTGGCTATCCGACACCCATGGGATACCTTGGTCCCTACAGACGTGAACGCTACCATCTTCTTGATTTTCGAAGGTCGTCTACACTTGAAAATGACAATGAAGTGTTCAATTATTTGCACTCAAGTCTACGAATCACTATCGAAAGAACTTTTGGAGTTTGGAAGAGTAAGTTTGCAATTTTAGGAAACATGCCGAGCTATGACTTTTCAACACAGGTTCAAATTGTTTGTGCAACGATGGCCATACATAACTTCATTAGATCAACATCCATTTCTGATCCTGGTTTCATTCAGTTTGAACAAGAAGGTTCTTATACAAAAGAAAATGATGATGATGGAGTTGGATCTTCACATATACCTTCATCAGTAGATTCTTCATCTCACATGGCTCGGCTTCGTGACTCTAAAAGAGATCAAATTGTTCACTACATACAAGAATAGTTATGTCCTTTTTATTTTCTTTTTTCTTTTCAGATAATGTAATGTGTTGTTAAAAAAACCTACTTGAACAAATATATTTCGTTGCAACCTCTATTATTAAGACAATTAATATGAATTTTTTTGTGTGGTTATTTAATTTTGTGAAACAAAATTATGGGATTTCATCTTTAAAATCTTTAAGAAATAATAATATTTTCTTTGGAAAAATAAATCATTTTCCTAAAAACATATTTATTTATTTTATTACTATATACACACACTAATTTCTTATTATTTATATTATTTATGCCATATTTATTATGTTGCTAAAATATATATTATTAATAAATTTATTACTTCAAATAAACATATATTATGAAATATATCTTATATGTAATTATCATTTAAACTTATGTCCTTTTTAGTAATTTCTACATATCAAAAAGCATTTCTGACAATAAGTATCCAAACACTCTCACTTTATCAGAATCACTTTTTCAAAAAATCTATTCTTTCAAAATCTATTCTCTCCGGAATCTATTCTCCAGAAGCTATTTTGCAAACTATGGTTTTGCCACATCCAAACACCCCCTCAATCTAACTTCCGGATTCAACTCTAAATCCCTTGTGGGTAAGATTAGGGTTTTGTTCTTACAGTCCATTAGGATATTGTGGGATGACAACCAATTGAGTCCAATCACCACATCCATCTCATGGAAAGGCATGCATATCAAATCTATAGCAGTGCAACAGTGCTTATAACAAACTATACAGTTCAGGCACACATCAGATGTAATTACTCTACTCTGCGTTGGGGTAGACACATGTATATCATATGGAAATGTATTTATACTCAAGCCAAGTCTTTCCACACAGGCATATGAAATAAAAGAATGACTAGCACCCGAATCAAACATTGCAATCACCGGAGAATTGTTAATCATGATTGTGCCTTGGATCATCTTCGGAGACTTCCAGGCTTCTTCTCTTGTGATGGCAAACACTCAGCCCTGGTTGCGTGGTCTTGCCTGCTCAGTGTTCTGTGGGCACTCTCTTGAGAAATGTCCAGGTTTGCCACAGGTGTAGCAAACATTCTGCCCAGCCATGCACGGTCTGTCACCGTGATTCTTGCCACACTTAGGACACTCCTTGCCCTTCGGTGCTTTACCGCCTTTCTTGTTCTTGCGATTATTCCAGGGTTGTTTCCTCTTCTTATTCACATTGGATGAGGTACCACCTTGACCTCCCTTCTCTACTCTGGGAGTTGTCTTGACCATCAGATGATGGTTGAAGCTGCTTTCCGTGATTTGGCAAGCTTCCGCTGCTTTATTGAACTGCTCAAATTGTCTGGGAGCAATCATCTCCCTCAATGATGGCCTCAGTCCTCGAACCATCTTCTCTGTTGTCCACCTCTCATCTTCTCTATATCGGAGATAGCTTGAATAATGAGAGAGACGGATGAACTTAGACAAGTATTCATCAAAAGGCTCATCATCCCTTTGCTTCAGAGTCAGAAATTCCGCTTCTCTCTCATCTCGGACAGATCTCAGAAAGTACTTCTCATAAAACTACTCCAGAAACACTTCCCAAGTCACCATCGTGTTTCGAGCATCGAGAAGAATTTCAGTATTCTTCCACCAGCGATCGGCATCTTTCTCCAGCTTATATATCGCCATCTGGGCTTTTCACTCCGATGAGCAGTCCAGTACCTTGAAGATCTTCTCTAGGCAATTAATCCATTCTTCCACCGCTTGAACATCAAATGTCCCATCAAATCACGGCGGGTTGTGTTTACAGAATCGGGTCATCCACTGTTCTACTGCTGGCATTGCCAGCCTTGGCAACTGTTTTGATGCTGGTACTGTAGAGACCTCTTCCTCTGGTCGCCTTCTGTCCAGGTTCGCTAATGTTGCTGCCAATGCTGCAGCCATTGCTGCATCCCTTTCTTGTTCCTGACGAGCTTGAGCTACTCTCATGTCCTCGATGGTCTTCTGCTGTTGCTCGAGGTGTTCCAGAATCAATTGTAATGGATCAGGAGGGACCCTTGCATCTTGCACTGGGGGTCTCTCTGGTGAAAGGTTTCGTCGAGTTCTAACCATTGCTTAACTAATCGGATAGCACAGCAAGGAACAAGAAATAAATATCATGCTTGGATTTCATTCACCAAATGAGCATACAACAATAATTAGCAGCTAAGCATTAACCAATTAAAGTGCAATCAACACATTCATCAACCAAGCACTATCAGCTTAACCTACTCGGGTTAGCTGTACCAAAATATATCCTACGTTAGTGATAGGACCGTCCTAGCGTCTACAGAAAGTGAACAATAACAAAGCCCTCGAGGCTTCGGATCCAGTCCTCCACATCATCTCCCAGCAAGTAGTTCAGGCGGACGATCTCATGGGTCCAGAATGGAGTGTTAGGTAGGACATCTACCATCTCACATAACCAGTCAAATGGTTCTAAATAAGGGTTGCCTGGTTCGTGTGCCTGATATAGTTCCCTCACACCCTAGAGATAGTCTAGGTGTACTCTCAGGTCTGCATCCACATCCCCCCTGATGTGATGCCCTATGAACCTCAGCCAGTCACTCAGCTGACCCACACTACGGATCTCATGACTAGGCTAAACTGGGGCAGGTACAAATGGTATTGCAAGTGCTACAGGTATTGCTGGGGCTGGGGGTACAACTGGTACAGTACTAGGTCCAGGGACATTACATGGATACATAGCAGGAGTAACAGGTTGCTTAAGAGACTGAACATAAAGATCTAAATCTAATAGCTCTTGGTACAGGCCAGTTACAGGGTTGACCAGGTCTTCGGGTCCAGGGAGGTATAGCAACTATTCTGCCGTGATCCCTAGCAGCTCTGGGTAGTGCTCAACACAGTCACTAGAGCATACTGATGAATGGCCAGGGCTGGCATCTCCCATTACCCATTCCTTTGGGTCCTCGTCCTTGGTGAGATCAATTACTATTGGATCCCAACTGTTGACCGACAGCTCAGGTTTAGCATCCCAGTCCATGGTAATCCCCATCTTGATTCCTGAAAATAGGTATTAGTTCTCTATATCTAAGGGATACTTAAGCAGAGCGTTCTATCTTATGCCAGAACCTCCGTTCTGATACCAAAAATATCACACCTTACTAATATATTGACTTAGGTTCCTTTTAAAGTCATTTTAGACCACATGGGATGGTCATGGGCTCACTTTTTACCATAAAAACGCTAAATTTCATTTTTACTGTTCATCGGGTAAAAATCCAGTTTTTCTGGCCTAACTTAAAAAATTCATAACTTATTCTACAAAACTCCAATTGGGATGAATCAAAATTATACTTAAAGCTCTTTAAGTCTTCTTTAATGGAAAAATAATCTCATTGTCCAATTCCTTATGAGAAAGCGTCAGGTTTTTGAGAAAAGCAACACTGTCCATTTGCCAAAAACCCTGATTCCCAGATTCTGACCATTAACTTTGAAAAATCATTATAAATCTTATACTAGGCCATTTTTAACGTATTAACTATCAAATTGAATCCCAGGACGTTATCTTTCATCATACCAAATTTCATGACTAAACTCGTTCAGGAGCATAATCAAAAAGTCACGTGAACCAGTCAGTGTCAGTGTGCTTCCAGCACTGTTAGTTTAATATTTACATGACCAAGATGAGCTCACGAATTTTTGTGGCTAAACCCCACAAATTAGTCTTCAATCTACAGCTTTCCCTTGGAGGATTCAAGTTAAAATGTTACATTATTTTTGGGGGATGAAATTTTGAAAAATCCTAGTAGCAAATTAACCAATTATAGCACCAAGCAAGTATCATTATTATGCATGATCATATTAACTACTATTGGTGAACTAACATGCTTATCATTTGGCAAACTCAAACATGCAAAGGCTAAAGCAAGATACTACATAGAGCAGTCACATAACAATCAAGAAAGCTCAACCACAATATAGCAATTAACCATACAATAATCAATAATGCTAGTTAGTGGTAGTAGCTAGGTTTAACTTACTACCTTGCTCCAAAAGTCTTAGCTTTTCTTCCTTCTCCTTTTTCCCTTGACAAATATCAAACCCTAACCATGTAATCCATCAAAAAGGGCATCCATAATCATTATCCAACCATGAAAAAGCAAGAACATAAATCAAAATGGTTCTTGAACCATAAAGGTCCCTCCTTTGTTCACTACTTTTAAATTTGGTTCTTTTAACCCTAAAAAAATCACTCCTTGACTCAACCCTACATGGTTTTTCATATAGATTTCAAATATATGCTTATATCTAGGAAAATAAAATGGCCTCCTTCAGTTTCCCTTTGACCAAACCACAAGGAATCATGAACCAAAAATCACAACTTTGCTTTAAAGCTTCCAACACTTGTTCCTTTTAGTTTACCCGACACCATTCCTCATTTTAAGCATCATGGAAGCCTTAAAACAATGAAAAACTCATACTAGGGTTCAGTTCTTCACTTGGCCGAAATGGAAGCTCAACAAAACAACCATGAAAAATGCTTTAAAATAACTTAAACTCACTTGCAAACACTAGGATCTAACTTGTGTTGTTGTGTCTTAGCAAGTGTGATGATCAAAACTTCTTTCCCCTTTTTATTAATCAGTTTGGTCAACATTAAGAGAGGGAGGAGACAGACTTTTAACCATAAAAAGGAAAGAAAACAAAGTAAGAACACCTCTAGAACTAAGATCTAACCTTTAAACCTTACTTGGATGATCAAAGGTGCTCCTTTTCTTCTCGTTTTCTCTCAAACTCTCTCTTTTCTCTCCCTTTTCCTCCTTGGCCAAATTGAGCATCTGAAATTAGGGGAGAGAAGAGCTTGATTAATGCTTCAAAATATCCCAACCACCTTCTTTAATGATACTCCAAGTGTCATTATCCTACTAAATCTTGATTCCTCTCTCATAATTAACAAAATTCCAAATGAAATTAATTACTAAAGTCAAAATCCTCCCCATTTATGGAATGACACTTGGCTAATTCAATTCTTCTCCTTCAAGAGCTTGACACATGGCTCAATAGGATCCCTTGGATTTGCAAGACACCAATCTTACTTTATCGGTATACTTTAGGCTCTAAGTTTAACTTCTTTTCCATAATTACAGTAGCTTAGCCTCTGTAATTATTTTCTGTCAGATCCCTAATTTAATCTCCTCATTATTATCTTCCCAAATTGCCCTCTTTGTCTCAAAATTAAGTTCCTAATAATTAAATATAAATGAAAATTAATTTCCTTCTCTTTAGGGATTTTTTCACTTTTCACATTTATTTGGAAAAATCTTGGACACTTGAGGGTCTTCATTTAATTCTATAATTCCTTATAATTCCTTGGGATCTCATAGGAATTTTCTTGGAATTTTATTCCCCTTAATTTATTTATTTGGAATTTTACGAATAAAATCCCTTAATTAGCCCAAATCGCCCTTTAATTCTCTCATAATTTCTCTAAGGGTAATTTGGGCATAAAACTAACTTTATAATTTTATATAACCCTTAAAGGATATTATCCCTATTTTTCCTTAATTTTTCAAGGCTCAAAAACATTTTTCCTGATTTACATTTGACCAATTTTCCTTAATTAGTCAATTTCCTATAATTAGCTTGGAAAATTACTGTAATTATTTTCCACCAAAATCCTTTGACTTTTTCTTATCATTTTTTACCCTCAATAATTTGAGAATATTTCTTATTTCTAATTACCATAATGTTGGATGTGACACCAAGAGTCTCTCTTCCTTTCCCTTAGACAGGGAGTTAGCAATAATAACAGGTAATTGCTCATTAGACTCAAGAAAAGCATACTTTAAAGTAGAGGGAGGGGTTTCAAATCAATCACAGGCGGTTGCACAATAGAAGGAATGAATTTATAAATTTCAAGAGAGAACAGATTACTCCTCTTACCTTCAACCAGTGACAACTCAGGTTCCATGTGGTTAGCTTTACAATCTCCATCCACTCCAAGCATTGAACCAACCTCAAGTTGATCTATAGCAGCAACTGCCTTGAAGAAATTCTTTTGCATACCTGAATCATCACGACAACAACTCATTGAAGTATCTCATGGTATGGAAAGAATTAAAAGTAGATAAGTCAGGAGATGTAAGGGATTGAGAATAATCCTTAGATTTAAGGTGTCTTTGCATTAAATGAGTAGATGGAATAACTGGAAGTAGACTATCTTCGGTGGCTTCAGTCAAGCACTTTTGTTGAAGTGAACTAGCTTCATCAATTACCACTGTAGCTTCAGTTTCCATGATGCTAGAATTACCTGAAACATTAACAGAAAACCCTTCTCGAAAGGGGTCATCATTGATAATAGAAGGAATAGAACTCATAAGCTAGTTAGTAGATGATACAGCAAATGTGTGTGGGATGGAAAGCATGCAATTAACTACTGTACAGTTAAAGCATGTCACGTCACCTGTACATGAACAAATAGAAGGAAGAGAATAAAAAGATGAAAAGGAAGAAACAGATTCATCTTTATCAATAGAATCAAGTGAATAAAGTGCAGAGTAGAAGGAATCATCTTACAATTCAAATTTAAAGCAAGCATCATCAACAGCAATATCAATCATGTTAACACCCAAAAGAGAGTAATCTTCATAAGGATGTTTCATTGCCTCATACATATTAAAACAAACTTTGTGATCACTTACTTCTATTGTGATGGTGTCTTCTTTCATGCTAATCATAGTGTTAGCAGTCCTTAAGAAAGGCCTACCAAGAATCAGTGTGGTGTCATTAACAAGTTCATAAGACATGTCAAGCACATAAAAATCAGCAGGAAAAACCAAATCCTTAACCTGGACCAAAATATCCTCTCTAATGCCCTCATGATACCTAATAGTCCTATTAGCTAATTAGAGTACTACAGTGGTACTACAATGGTAGACTTAAGAGTCTTGATTTTTGAAGTGTAAAGGGACTTAGGCATGTGATGAACCTTATCACTAGGTAATCAAAATTGTATTAGGGAAATACAGCAAGTGAGGCAATACCTAGGTCATTCTTCTCAAGGAGCCTTAAGTTGGAATTCAATTCTTAACAATTCACTTTAATTATCAAATTACCAAGGTAAAAGAGTGAGTTTTAGAATAGAGAAATTGAACTGAGAAACAAATTCAAATGAAAGGTAACAGTAAAGGTTCTAAAATGCAAAAGAGATTCTGATAAGAGATAGTAGTTCCCCTAGCAATTCATCCTTCCTTCCTTGTTCAATCTTATAATTTGGAGTCTCTTAGAGTCAATTAAATGGATAGATTCAGCTACTACTCAAATCTCTCTAAACACAGGTCAATGACAACTATCTTACTAGATTCATTGTCTTGCTCTGAAGAAAAGGAAACTCAATTGACAAGAACACTTGAGAAACAAGTTGCAATTCTCTAAGGATGACCACAACTATGAATCATCAAAATCATTCAATCAAATTTCAGAATTACAGAATAACAATCCAAGTAAAACGAATTAGATCTACAAATTAACAGAGAATCCTCTATTCAACTGAATCAAAGGACACAACTCACATCTGGATGTTCAATCAGATCTAAATTCCAAGAAACATAAATCTAGTCACTCAATTTTCATTCTAATCACAAATGTTCAACTGGTACAAATGAATATTAGAATAGAAAGTGGAAATCAGATCTGAAATGACTCCCTGTTCAGCTCCATGAACTCAAGTCAGCTTCATTGCTAGGAGAACTTGTGAATTTAGCCGCTCATGCTCTGATTTGCAATAGAAACAGCAAGAATCAATGAAAGATTCATAGATGATCGGTGGAAGATGATGGATTTGGACGAAAATGGAAGAGAGAATTGAGAGAAGGCGGAGAGAACAAGAAAATCGGTGATCTGGAGGCTGAAGAACTGAATCTGGGATTCCTCGTTTGAGTGCGGCTTCTGTATTTAAATCTGAAGTTTTTCGTCATCCGCCGCGGTGCCTTATGGTATCCGCCGCGGTGCCTAGCCTATACGGTGTCGTTTCAATTAGTGATCCTGAGCTCTTTGTGAAACTTGGTCCGCTGTGGCGCCTTTGATCATTCGCCGCGGTGCCTATCACAGAGAGTATCTTTGGAAATCCGCCGCGACGCCTTCCCTTATTTGCCGCGGCGCCTCAGACAGAATGGCAAAAAATGCTAATGGAACCTCCTGAAATTCACACCAAATAGGGATCAAAAGTACACACATATAAAATCATATAAAAACATGCAAAAACACCTATAAAACCTCACAATTCCTTTCACCAACTCTTATGCACAATGAAAGCTAATTATACCCAAAATATGCAAATATAAATGGCAAAAGCATGAGTTTAGGGCTAGAAACATATGTAAATAATGAGACTTATCAACTCCCCCACACTTAGCTTTTGCACTCTTGGGCAAATCAGGTCTAAACATAATGTGAAAGAGAAGGATGAGAGATAAGGAATAAGCAAGCTCAAAAGTTCAGGTTACAAATGCAACCAACAATGATCCTTTAACCAACATCAATCCATGAAACATTCTAATGCAAAGAAATCAAGCAATGATATACAATTTAATCCAAGTGAATAAGATATAGAAGACCACACAAGGGAATTAGTATATCACTCAACTCACAAGTGTTTAAGGTTCTTTCACTCAATTCACTTGTTCAATTGCTCTACCATATGCTTGTAATAGTTCTACCTCTCCACCACTCAAATACATAAGTACTCAAGAATCAAGAGGACTTTTGTGGCTTGTAATATAAAGGTGGGGAAAAAATGCACAAGAATGCATATGAGGGAAGAGATAATATGTGAATCAATGTGTAGAATTCAATAGCATTAGTAATGTTCAATTTAAGGTTTGATTTCTTGATCTTGAATTCTAAAGCTGTAAAGGTGCTTTTATTCCCACTTTCTTTCCTTTCTTGCTTTTTCATTTCTTTTCAACTTTTCTATTCTCTTTTTTTTTAACATTTTGCATTTCTTCTTCTTCTTTTTTGTTTTTTTTTTTCCGTACCCATACTCAAGTATGCACTTCCTCATATCAATCCATCAATTAAATCCATCATAATACTAGTGAATTCTAAAAGGAATTAATGAAATGAAATATGCATCCTTGTAGGAAAGAGGTTTTATAAATGAGAGTGAAATGAATGGAAAATTCAACTAAAAGGCTCAAATGGGTAACAAGGGATAAATCATGTAGGGGTTGGCCATTTGGTCTAAGTAGCTAATTTGAATGAATGCCTCAATCATGTTCAAGAGTACTAATGTTACATGTAGTCTTGATTAAGAACTAAAACAAGTTCTAAAGAGTATAAGAGACAAGTGAATACATACAAAACAGATGAATAAAAATGCCCAAAGAATCCTTCCAACTAGGCTTTGTCTTCCATATTCATTCACTTTGGCTAAAGAACGCATCATGCTTAATCTCTATGCATTAGAAAATTTCACTTCATGATATTGATTTCCGAATCAAGATTAATCACAAATGCAATATTAAACCCTTGAGACAAGCTTAAACCTTCAAAAAGTTTTTTGAAAAACTGAGGTTTTTTTTTACAAAAGAACACAGAACACACACACACAGAACACACAAAAACACAGCATTCACTCCCCCACACTTAATCCTTGCATTGCCCTCAATGCAAATCTGAACAAAAGATGAGCAAGGAAAAATGGGGAAAGGAATAATAGACAAAAACAACAGAACACACAAAACAAACTGAAAAGAACTTATACTTGCTACTGGTCATGCCCCTCCCCCACACTTATTCACAAGTGAAATTCAAGAATGATAAAAGTCAAATAAACATAGACTAAGGTATGTGATGTAAGGAAGGGGACAACTTGAGATTATGGTGGATCAAAATTTTCCTTGTAAATTTTGAGCAGGTGGCCATTGACTTTGAATGTCTTACCGCTCATCTCATCTAACAACTTTATCATGCCAAAATTGTGCACTTTAGTGACCAAGTATGGTCCTTCCCATCTGGTGCTCAACTTCTTAGGTTTAAATGTGAATCGTGCCTTGTACAGCAACACTTTATCTCCAACCTTAAAAGTCTTCCTTAGAATTTGCTTGTCATGAATCGTCTTTGTCTTCTCCTTGTAAAACCTGGAATTCTCATATGCTTCAAATCTCAATTCTTCAAGTTCCTGTAATTGCAATAATCTTTCCATGCCAGTAGAATCAAAATCAAGGTTACATGCTTTCACAGCCCAAAGAGACTTATGTTCAATTTCAACCGGTAGGTGACACATTTTACCATAAACCAACCTATACGGAGACATGCTTATGGGGGTTTTAAATGCAGTTCTATATGCCCACAAAGCATCATCTAATCTGGCACTCCAATCCTTCCTAGATGGTTTAAGCTTTCTATAGTTAATGCAAACACGCCAAGAAATCTGTATTCTAGTGGGGATTAATTCATTTTTCTCATTCCTAACCACAATGATTCCACTTTTCTTAGAAACAACCTGAACTAGACTTACCCATTCACTATCTGAAATAGGGTATATAATATCAGTACTAAGCAGCTTTGTTACTTCCTTTTTAACAACATCCAGTATGAGTGGGTTAAGTCTTCTTTGAGGTTGCCTTATGGGCTTTGCATTTTCATTTAACAAGATTCTATGAGTGCAAATTGAAGCATTAATTCTAGGAATATCTGCTAGAGGCTACCTAATTGCACTTTTATACCTTTTCAAAACAGCAAGTAACTGAGACTCACTACTAGAGAAAAGACTTTTAACATCGCAAAATAACTGCGGTTAAGCAGAAAAACGATGTGGAAAAAAACGCGGTGGCATTTTTGTAAATAAGTTGAAGAGGCCTACACTTTCAACGGCGGTTTTTAAGAAAACCGCCGTTGAAAGTGTGTCTCTTTACCTTTCTCCACCTCGACTTCGGTCACTTTCTTTCTCATTTCTTCAGTGCGCCGTGGTCCCCCTCTGTCTCACCACCAAAAAACTGCCATTACCGGCCATTCCCGCCACTATCCCACTGTTTAAACTCCTCCATTATGCTTGTGGTGCCTCTCTGCCGTTCGCCGCCGTCCGCCGTGGTCGAAAGCCTCTCATTTCGCGTCGTTCTTGCTCAGCCGTGGTCCCCTCTGTCCCACCACCGATAACCGGTCATACCCCCCACCATCCCGCTGTCTGCCGCCGTCTGTCGTGCCTTGCCGCCATCTGCCACTGTCCGCCGCCGCCCTCACTTTGCGTTTGAAGCTTCTCTGCTCTGTGAGTATCCTCTTCTTTCATTCTTTTCAATTTTTCTTGGTTTGTTGAATGTTTTGGCCATGAAAATCTGTTATATATGAAATGGGTTTGTTAGTTTTACATTGTGGTTGGCTTGTATTGTTCATTTTGCATTTTTTATGTGGTTGAACCGTTGATTGGTGTTGATTGGTGGGCATTGGATGTGAGAAAACCTTAATTCCTTTTTATATACTGTATTAAAAACATGTTTAAATGTTTGGAGTTGATTAGTTGTGAAGTTTTTTAATTTTTTTTATAATTTTTTGATATTTATTTCGATTTTTTGGTAATCTTTTTGTAATAAATATAAGAATTTAGTAATAAATAATCTGTTTGTTATTTTGTGTTTTTTTCTTCGTTATGAATTTTGATTGATAGTAAAGTGATGTTTAAATAATATGTAGAACAATGGATCGTAGTTGGATGAAAGCTAAGAGAATTAGCAAGGAATATGAGGATGGGGTTGAAAAGTTTCTTGAGTTTGCTCAGAGAAATGCCCCTAGTAAAAGAGATGGATTGTACTATTGTCCTTGTGTCAAATGTTTAAACAATAGTCGACGAAGTATTTCTGAGATAAAAGAACATCTTATCTGTGATGGGATAAATTTGAGGTATACAAATTGGATATGGCATGGAGAAATTAGAAAGACTACACTGTCTGCAAATAAGATGGTTGTGAATGAAGACTCTGGTGATAGAATTTCGGATATGTTTCGTGATATAAGGTCTGAATCCTCTACACAGTTTTCTTCCACCTTTAAAACTTTGTGTAGTGATGCAGAGACACCTTTATACCCAGGGTGCAAAGATGATTACACAAGATTGACAACCGTATTGAAACTAATGAATTTGAAGGCAAAAAATGGTTGGATCGATGCTAGTTTTACGGAATTGCTTGAATTGCTGAGTGATATTCTTCCCAAAGGGAATTCACTTCCGAAATGAATGTATGAGGAAAAAAAGATTTTGTGTCCGATGGGTTTGGAATATGAGAAGATACATGCATGTCCTAATGACTGCATATTGTTCAGAAATGATTATGAAGGGTTGAATAAGTGCCCTAAATGTGGGACTTCAAGATACAAAATGAAGAAAGATGATGGTGATTATGATGAGATGACCAAAGGTTCTCCTTCAAAGGTTCTGTGGTATCTTCCAATAATACCACGATTTAAGTGTCTATTTGCTAATGCCACAAATGCAAAGAACTTGAGATGGCATTTCGATGAGAAAATATGTGATGGAAAGCTTCGTCACCCAGCAGATTCTCCTCAATGGAAAACAATAGATCAAAAATTTCCTCAATTTGGTGGCGAGCCAAGAAACTTCAGCTAGAGCTTTGTACAGATGGAATTAACCCATATGGTAATCTTAGTAGCACACACAGTGCTTGGCCAGTGCTCCTCGTAATTTACAACTTGCCTCCTTGGTTATGTATGAAAAGAAAGTATATCATGCTATCTTTGATGATCTCGGGGCCAAAACAACCGGGAAACGATATCGATGTGTATTTGGCACCTTTGATTGAGGATCTGAAGAAATTATGGGAGGAAGGTGTTGATGTGTTTGATGCATATAAACAAGAGACCTTCAATTTACGTGCCATGATCTTCACCACGATAAATGACTTTCCAGCATATGAAAATTTGTCAGGATACAGTGTTAAGGGGCATAAAGCATACCCGATATGCGAAGAAGGCACCCACTATATGCAACTTAAACATGGCAGGAAGACAGTATACCTTGGTCACAAAAAGTTTCTTAGTCGGTATCACCCTTACCGTAGATTGAAAAAGGCATTTAATGACTCACAAGAATATGAAATGGCTCCAAGACCATTAACTGGAGAAGAAGTTTATCAGCGGGTGGAGGGAATTAATGTGGTCTTCGGTAAGAAGAAGAAGAAGAAGACTGCCAGTGAGAGAAATATATGGAAAAAAAGATCTGTCTTTTTTGATCTTCCATATTGGCAAAGTCTTGATGTGAGGCATAGTCTAGATGTGATGCATGTGGAGAAGAATGTATGTGAGAGCCTTGTTGGTACACTTTTGCATATAAGTGGAAAGACTAAAGATGGAATCAATACAAGACGAGACTTAGTCAAAATTGGAATAAGAAATGTCCTTCACCCACAAGAAAGAGATGGTAAGAAGGCTTATTTACATCCAGCTGCGCACACATTATCAAAAGAAGAGAAAAGAAGTTTTTGTGGTTTTGTCAATAGTATTAAGGTGCCACAAGGTTATTCTTCTAATTTAAGCAAACTTGTTTCAATGCAAGATTTGAAGATAACGGGAATGAAGTCTCATGATTGTCATGTGTTAATGCAACAATTACTTCCACTTGCTATTCGAGGCATTATGAAAACCGATGTGAGAAATACTATTACAAGACTTTGTATGTTTTTTAGTGCCATTTGCAGCAAAGTCATTGATCCTGCTGAGTTGGATGAATTAGAAAATGAAGGTTATGTGATCCTATCTCAATTGGAAATGCATTTTCCTCCATCATTTTTTGATATTATGGTCCACTTGATAGCTCATCTTGTACTAGAGATAAGACTTTGTGGCCCTGTGTGTTTAAGATGGATGTACCCTTTTGAGAGATATATGAAAATCCTAAAAGGGTACTCTAAGAATCCTTATCGGCCTGAGGCATCAATTGTTGAGAGATATGTAGCTAAGGAGGCAGTTGAGTTTTGTAACGCATATCTTGATAGGGTAAAGGCAGTTGGTCTTCCTCAATCTCGACATGATCAGGGGAGAAGAAGCAAGGGAACACGGGGTGTAATAGTGAGGTCTATGTCAAGAGAAGTTGTAATGCAGGCACATCTATACATTTTAAACAACACGGATGAAGTTTTGCCTTACTTAAATGCTCACAAGAATATGTTGAGGAACTTGAATCCAAGAAAGAGTGATATGCAACTAGCTAATGAACATAATAAGTCATTTGCAGAGTGGTTTAAGCGAGAAGTGTTAAAAGATGGCAATCCTTCTGAGACAATATAGAGGCTAGCTGCAGGGCCTTCTTTTGAGGTTTTGTGTTGGGGTGGATATGATATAAATGGTTATTCTTTTTACACAAAAACCCAAGACGATAAGAGTACTTTGCAGAATAGTGGGGTGATGGTAGTAGCGGAAGCCATGCATTTTGCTAGTTCTAAAGACAGAAACCCAATATTGGTGGCAATGTCCTATTATGGAATAATAGAAGAGATATGGGAGGTTAGTTATACCAAGTTTAAAGTTCCCGTCTTCAAATGTAAGTGGGTTAATAGTAATGCTGTGCAAGTGGATGAAGAATTTGGATTTGTTTCGATCGATCTTGAGAGGTTTAGATATGGAGACGAGCCATTTATTTTGGCAAGTCAAGCAAAACAAGTGTTCTTCATTCCCGATCTAGCAAAAAAGAAATTGTCTACCGTGCTTCAAGGTAAAAGGCAAGGAGTTGGTGGAGATGATGGTGACTTAGAGCTTAATCTTGATGAAACCCCACCTTTCACAGCTACTCGACCTAAAGCAGTTGAATTAGATTTGGTAGATGATGACTATGCTGTTAGAGATGATCATTGTGAAGGAATTTGGGAGGATAATCGTTGTAAGCCTCAAATGAATTCTTTGATTTTTTTTTTGCTAAATATACTTAATAATATAATGTTTTATATTAACTTGATATTTTTTATTCTTACATTTATTAATTCGTTGTTCTTTAAACAGGAAATGGACGGATCCGGTCAACAGGGTTCTGGTGACGACAGCTCTTTTACTAGCTGGAGAAAGGGTAGAGGGCCAACCCATATGAGGCATTTAGCTTTACGTGATGAGAGCACACAGCCTATGAGGATTACAATGGAGTTTGATGATGATCTGAAGCCTATAGGAAAGGATGGGGATCAGTTTACTAGTTATGTGGGTTATCTCGCACGCAGTAAGATTAGCATTGACATTCCTAGCTAGAAGAAGGTGGACAAAGATTTGAAGAAAAACCTTTGGGAGGATATATTGGTATATTGTGCATTGTTTTCTCTACTTGTTTCAATTATAGTTGCTTATTTACTTTATAACTCTATGCTATTATTGTATTGCAGCTGACATTTGATATTCCTGCCACTAAGCAAATGAGAGACCGTCTGTTGAAGCAAATTGATGAACGGTGGAGGGATTTTAAGTCCACGCTTACAAAACATTATATTCATGGAAAAAGAAAGGGTGAGCATCCTAAGGAACGATATTCATTTATTAGTGAAGAGGCATGGGAGAGTTTTGTGAAGAAACGTGAAGACCCTGCATTTCAGGTTTGGTTTCTTCAAACTTAATTTTTAATCAGGTCATATTTTATTTAACTAAACTAATTTTGTCGATTTGGTTTCATTGTCATAGGCATTGAGTCAAAAGAACAAACGAATATCTGAGCAGAATGTATACCCACATACCATGTCTCGTGCAGGGTATGGTGGGTTGGAAAGAAGTATGATAGAGGAACGGCTGAAGAATGCACAGATGGTTGCTGCTTCAGATCCTACTGGCTACATGCCACCTATTGAGCATCCTTCTCGCCAAGAAAAATGGAAGGCGGCGAGGATTTAAAAGGGTCAATACATTACTACACAGTCTGCTGCTGTTGCTGAGAGGATTGTAAGTAATATTTAAGAATTATGCTTCATTAATTGTTTTTTTCAATTATCTTAAATTGAATTTGTTGCTTTAATGATATAGGATACACTTGAGGAGCAATTATCTCAAGGTACATTCATCCCTCAAGGACGGATGGATATCTTGGCCACTGCTATTGGAAAGGCTGACCATCCTGGAAGAGTCCGAAGGACCCCTAAAGGGATTGGTATTAAAGAATTTTTTGGCTTTGCTTCACGAAGAAGCACTAGATCATCCTCCGCTAACATGGTATCTAAAGAGGAGCTCGACCAACGACTACAGGAAGAAACAGAGAGAGTTCGAGCTGAACTAAGTCAACAACACATGGCAGAGATGCAAAAGATACGTGACGAATTCGATGCCAAGTTTCAACAGACTCTGATGATGATGGGTACGAGTGGATTCCAGATGCCTTGAGTATCTGAACCTTCCCAGGTAATAATCACACATCTTTTTAAATCTTCTAAAGATTCATTTGATTCATTTAAACTTATTTAATGTTTCTTAACTAATTTCATATTATGTTTCAGGGTTCACCTGTGATAAAAAGCGGGAAGGGCAGTAATAATCAGACACAGCCACTGACAGTATCTGACCTTGACCCTAGCCCTGACCCTGTCGAAGACAATGGGATGCCGTGTTCTCTCTATGTGGATTATGAAAATTCATCTGTTCATGTTGCTAGTGGTCGAGCATTCATGGGCACAATGATTCACGGCAACAAAATTCCGAGCAATCAAGCAAGGGTGACAGTGGAGAGGATTGTTAGTGGTCAGGGGGGTACATCAGTGCCCAATCCTACTGATGAGGTTCGACTCTTGGCCCAAGCTAAAGGACATTTCATTTTATGGCCAAAGAGACTTATTACAAAGCCAATGGTGAAGAAGGCGGTAGCAAAGAAGGCCACAACGAGCGCATCATCTGATCCTGTACTCTTGCCTCTTCCTGGTGATGTTGCGCTTATGTATTCCAGTTTGGAGGTTCTTCATTCCATGGTGCCAAACATGGATAAGCCTGTGACTTTCAAGATGCCGTTAGGGGTTGTGGGTTCAGATATAACATATGACTTCACCATTGACAAGAGGGACCTCGTTCAGTTCCTCAACTTTGAGGAGCTTGATATAGCTTTCATGCAGCTCGCTATTTTGTAAGTTACAATATCATTTTCTTATTACATATTATACTTCATGCATGTCCTAATGTTTTTTACTTGAACAACAGGCACTTTAATCAAATCTGTCGAAACGGAGGACTTGAAGGAACATATGGCTTTATGTGTCCTCAAAGGGTGCAGAAAGAATTTAATACTATGGAAGTAAGGTCAATCTACATTATGACCACAATGACTCAGACCAGAAAGCTAATATATTTTGCACCTTACGTGGAAGGGTAAGTGTATTATTGTATTTGAAATATACAAGTTGTATGTGTCGGGTTATAATTAACATGGTTTGCCTTTTGTAGTTATCATTGGACTCTAATTGTTTGTGCCCCTTTTGACAACAAAGTTTACTGGTTCGATTCACTCTGTGGAAGTCCATCCGAAGAAACCAAAGATGTCATCGACACGTTAGTTTTTATTTATATATTTATTACTTGTGAAGTTTATACAAGCATGCTCTAATATCATTTTCTCTTATAATGTTGATAGGGCTTTTCATACTTTTAATGTTGTGGCGATTAAACAAAATAGACAAGCACCAACATGGATTCTTCCAAAGGTATATGTTGTTTTGAACTAACTTTTAAAACATTTTTAGATGAATTAAAGTTAATGTTTATAATCAATAATGTCTAATATTCAATTTTATATCTTATTTTTTTAGTACCGTTGTCAACAAGGACATGTTGAGTGTGGATATTATGTCATCCGCTACATGAATGACATAATTGAGACAGGAACGACTGAGAAATTAGACGAGGTAAAGATGAGTTACATTGCATGACGTTCTTTAATTCATTTCATATTTTTGACTAAGTTTACTATGTTATTTTTGATTAACAGATATTTCAAAATACTGCGCCATATCTCATGGATGACATCAACTTGATGAGGGACACTTTGTCAACAACATTGGTAGAAAAATTGAAATTTAGCTTTCAAATAGATAGGTTATTTCTCAAAAAATTCATTGTTAGATGTTTTCTCTCGGTTCCTTCTTATATGTACATGTTCATGATTTCCATTGTACAGAGAAGTAGTTACTTCTATTTCAGAATTGTTGGACCTAGCCAATACGTGTTCCTTGGTCTTAACCACCTAGTTCTATTATATTGGCCGGTTCCCTATTTTCGAATTGTGCAAAAGAAATTTCAATGCTGTATATATATCAACTAGCTAATTGATCTTGTTCTGCGTGATCTGCACTGCGTACATTTATTTGGAACTGTAAACTGCAGGGTGGTAAAAATGAAAATCAAGCAGAATTTTTTAAAAAAAAAACATGTATTTTTAACGGCGGTTATATATATAACCGCCGTTAAAAGAATATTCCACGGCGGTTTATTTATAAACCGCCATTGAAATTTAAATTTCAGCAGCGGTTTTTATTTTAACCGCCATGGAAAATTGATTTTCCACGGCGGTCATATGTAAAACCGCCGTGGAAAATGGAGTTTCCACGGCGGTTAAGTAGAAAACCGCCCTGGAAAATCAACTTTCACGGCGGTTCAAAACCACCGTGTTTTCTTTACCTTTCAACGTTGCCTTTATTAACTTCGCCTTCAAAACCGCCATGAAAAGCCTTTTTTCTGGTAGTGACTCTTCAAGATTAGTCAAAGAGTTAGAGATTATTACCGGTAGTCTTTCATTTTCAGCTAAAAATGCATATTTCAGTGTTGATGGCAGGGGTTTAAGATCCAAATCAGGAGGTTGAACTACTGAGGGTATTGGTTTCTTGAGCTCTAAGGTAGTACAATTATTTTCAGATTGCTTCAAAGCTTCAACACCAAAAACTGCAGTTGTGCATTCATCCTCATGTGAGCAACGCTCCTTAATGGGTCCCTGCAATAATGCATTTTAAACATCTGTAGATCCATGTGAAAGCTCAAAATTAGATGCAGCATAATCTTGAGGAATTCCAATTTCACAAGTAAAAATAGATTGCAAAAGAGCACTCCCTATGCTGCATATTTCAACAAATTTAGTTGGCGTCATGCCTAACTTCCTAGGTTTGGGAGCAACTGCACTTTGCATGATTTCCAAGAGATATTTTAGTTTTGCACAGTTAAAGAAATTAAGATCAAGTGACTTGTAAACAGGACTGGAATACAAAATATGATAAGAATTTAAAGAAAAATCCCGTTGTTTAGAAAGTTCAGCTTCATGCTCCTTGAATGGGGATTCGTCCATAAGAGTTGGGCTAGCCTTGCAATCATGATTCTTGTGCCTTTCACCTTCCTCTTTTTGTACAGGAGTTGATTCACTCTCTTGTGCTGTTGAGAAATCTACAAGCAATCTTCTTGCAAGTTGTTCATCACTTAACAGTGTGGAATTAACATCAATTGAAGACTTAATGGATGAAACTGAAGACAATTTACTCCAAGTGGAAAGCCAGCCATCAATTTTAGAATCAATGCTAGACACATCATCTAGGTGTGAAGAAAAAGAAGATGAAGGAGAATATATGGAAGAGAAAGAAACAAAAGAATCTTCAGTATCATCATTGCTATCATGCTCAAAAATAGATTCACACTCATTTTCAAGTGACAAATCAATCATATTAAGCCCCAACAGAGAATAATCCTCATGTGGATATTTCATCATCTCATACATATTAAATTGAATTTCTTGACCACCAAATTCCATTTTTATAATCTCATCTTTTATACAAATCATGGTATTGGCGGTTCTTAGAAATGGTCTACCCAAAATCAATGTGCTTTCACTTATGGCCTCATTAGTCATATCTAGCACATAAAAATTAGCAGGAAATACAAGGTCTTTTACTTGGACCAAAATATCTTCTAAGATTCCCTTGGGATTCCTAATAGACTTATCAGCTAGTTACACTAAGACACTTGTAGGTTTCATGATTTCAACTCCCAAAGCATAGTAAATAGAACTTGGCATCACATTAATAGCAGCACCTAAATCCAGCAAAGCTTTAGAGATTTGAAATTTACCAATTTGACAAGGAATGGAGAAAGCTCCTGGATCTTGGCATTTCACAGGTAATTGAGCTTTAAAAAGAGCTGAAACATTAGGGCCAACTTGCACCAATTCATTAGTTTTAAACTTCCTTTTGTTAAAGTAAATGTCTTTCAAGAATTTTGCATATTCAGGCACTTTCTTCAATAAATCCAGTAAGGGAATATTAATTTCTATTTTACTAAAGAAATCTAAGACTTCCTTATTCTGTTTTTCTTTTACAACCTTCTGCCCAAACATAAAAGCTTTAGGGAAAGGTAGATCTTTCAAGCTTACCTCTTTACCTTTACTTCCCGATTTGTTGTTCATGTGAGAATCTTCAACTTTATCTTGCTCCATCTTTTCCTTGCCCTGGTTAGGTTCTAAAATTCTTGAGGAAGATTGCTCCAAGTTCTCTCCTAATGGTGTTTCATGGACTTCTTTATCAACCTGAATTAAAGGGCCTGCTTGAGTTGTGCAACCTTCAGTAGTTACACTTCTAGATCCGGCTTCTTTTCTTCCATGCAAAAGTTGCTTCTCTCTTAAGCTTTCAGATTCCACACTTGGTGGTTTCTTTTTCTAGACAGTGTTCCCTCTAGTGCAATGATCTTCCTCCAAGTCAGATTCTTCATCATTCTCATTGAATGTCACTTTCCTTTCACTTCTCAAATTTATGGCATTCAATGATTTGGGATTAATCATAGTATTGGAAGGTAAAGCTCCACTTGTTTTTGCTTGAAAACTGCTGAAATTGTTTGAAAGTTGGGTAACAAAGTTAGACAAGTTTGAAGCCTTTGTCTCCTATTGTTCAACCCTATTCTCTATAGTAGCCATCCTTGCATCAAATGCAGTAGTATGCTTATCAATTCTGTCCATTTGAGATGCCATAGCACTAATGTTAGTATTTATACTGTTCATGCTTTTCAACAAGAGGGTCATATCATCATTCCTTGAATTACCAATTTCTTGAGCAGTTTGGGAAGGAACCATAGCTTGTTCTGAATGTTGACGTTGCTGGAACTTATTCTGCACGAACCTTTCCTTGTTGTTCTCTCCTCCTCCCCATCTAAAATTGGGATGATCTTTCCATCCTTCATTATAAGTGTTGGAGAAAGGGTTTCTTTGCTGATATTGACTGGATCTTTGTTGATACATGGCTGCTACTTCTTCAAACTGAGAGGGGCAAGATTCAGTCCAATGCATCATGGAACCACAGGAGTCACAGGAGGGTGCTACCAAGGCTTGTGATGTTCCCAAAGCACCACATTGTTTACTTGACAAGAGTTGCTCCACCTTAGTCATTCTCTTATCCATCTTCTCTGACAAGGCAGCAAATTAAGAGTCGAAGTTAGTAGGATTTGACCTCAGAATCTTATTAACATATTGGTTATCCCTTGTGCTGAATTGTTGGTTGTTGTTAGCCATCTTCTCCAATAATTCCCAAGCATTGTGAGGAGTCAAATCAAACAGTGAACCATGGGCTGCAGCATCTATTGTGTTCTTGTGATGAGATAGCAAGCCCTCATAGAAATACTGGACTAGATTAGACTTGCTAATTTGATGATTTGGACATTTAGAAAGCATGGCTAGAAATCTCGTCCAATACTCATATAAGGTCTCTCTACTATCTTGTTGAACTCCATAGATAGCCTTCCTTAATTTAGATGTCCTTGATGCAGGAAAGTACTTCTCCAAAAAGGCCTTCTTAAGTTGTTCCCATGTAAGTGTTGTGAAGTATTGAGGTAGACTTTGCAACCATTCCTTAGCATTTCCTTCTAATGTGAAGTGAAAAGCTCTCCTTAGCACATCTTCCAATTGAGCACTATGAGGCTTCATAGAGGAACAAACAGCATGCATGTTTTGAAGATGTCTATATGGATCATCCCCTGCAAGACCAAGAAATCTTGGTAAGGTATTAATCAAGATACCTTTAAGTTCCAAATCAGCTTCAAAGTTATAAAAACCACATGGATCACAATTCACACTTAAGTTATTAATTTCTCTAATGCTCCTATTCTCCTCATCTCTATTCAATTGAAGATTAGCATTATGAAGAACATTTTCAGCTTGTCTTTCATTTTGAGGTCTATTTGCAGCATCACCTTTCTCAGTCTGACCATTGTTATTATCTTGATCGATCACAAAATGATTATCTATAAACCCTCCTAAAGTAGATTCAGATTCAAAGTAAGAGCAAGATTCAACTTGAGGAAAGGGTTCACTCAATATAGGTTGGTTACTAGATTCAGTTATTTGTTTGGTTTTCTTGATTTGCCTTAGAGTCCTATTGATTTCCCAATCAAAAGGTAAAAGGGTCTTATCCTGGGACATGCAACTAGGGAACAAGAGGAAAGATTAAAGAAGGGAAGTATGTGTAATCCGCCGCGGCACTTGCTCAAATCTGTCGTGGCTCCTATTATAAAGACAATTCCCAAGCCATTGTGTAGCCATTGCAGCGCTTGATGAAATCCGCTGCAGCTTCTGTCATCGGATCACTTTTGTCAGGGGCACTGTGGTGTCTTATGAGATCTGCCGCGGCGCCTTCTTCTAATAAACTTGATAAACGAATTTCTAGAAGCTTTTAACACTTCTCACACCTCCACTCCTGCAAATTGAGCCCTTAACACAAATAGTATTAGGTTTCCTACTAGAAGAAGATCTCAAAAGCATAAAAACAATCAACTATCATCAGATTTAGTGGAAGAACAACTAAAAGGAAAAGGTTGCTACAGCAAGGATTCAAACAATTCATAGCTGACCAAATTGTTTTAACTCCTTGGCAACCTACAAAATGAATTCAGAATGTAACAATATAGGAAGCAACTCAACAACAATGCACAAAGCGATGAAAATGCAGAACAACTCAGAAACACTAAAGCTACTTTTTATGTAGTTTTAGGTTTTCTATTATTATTATTTTTTCTTTAGCAAACCAGTGAATTGCTGAGAACCTTAACAAGTAAGGCTCCTCGGCAATAGTGCCATTTGATGAACCTTGTCGCTAGGTAATCAAAATTGTACTAGGGAAATGCAGCAAGTGAGGCAATACCTAGGTCATTCTTCTCAGGGAGCCTTAAGTTGGAATTCAATTCTTAACAATTCACTTTAATTATCAAATTACTAAGGTAAAAGAGTAAGTTTTAGAATAGAGAAATCGAACTAAGAAACAAATTCAAATGAAAGGTAACAGTAAAGGTTCTAAAATGCAAAAGAGATTCTGATAAGAGATAGTAGTTCCCTTAGCAATTCATCCTTCCTTCCTTGTTCAATCTTATAATTTGGAGTCTCTTAGAGTCAATTAAATGGATAGATTTAGCTACTGCTCAAATCTCTCTAAACACAGGTCAATGACAACTATCTTACTAGATTCATTGTCTTGCTCTGAAGAAAAGGAAAATCAATTGACAAGAACACTTGAGAAACAAGTTGAAATTCTCTAAGGATGACCACAACTGTGAATCATCAAAATCATTCAATCAAATTTTAGAATTACAGAACAACAGTCCAAGTAAAACGAATTAGATCTACAAATTAACAGAGAATCCTCTATTCAATTGAATCAAAGGACACGACTCACATCTGGATGTTCAATCAGATCTAAATTCCAAGAAACATAAATCTAATCACTCAACTTTCATTCTAATCACAAATGTTCAACTGGTACAAATGAATATTAGAATAAAAAGTGGAAATCAGATCTGCAATGACTCCCTGTTCAGCTCCATGAACTCAGGTCATCTTCATTGCTAGGAGAACTTGTGAATTTAGCCGCTCATGCTCTGATTTGCAATAGAAACAGCAAGAATCAATGAAAGATTCATAGATGATCGGTGGAAGATGATGGATTTGGACGAAAATGGAAGAGAGAATTGAGAGAAGGCGGAGAGAACAAGAAAATCGGTGATCTGGAGGCTGAAGAACTGAATCTGGGATTCCTCGTTTGAGTGCGGCTTTTGTATTTAAATCTGAAGTTTTTCGTCATCCGTCGCGGCGCCTTATGATATCTGCCGCGGTACCTAGCCTATACGGTGTCGTTTCAATTAGTGATCCTGAGCTCTTTGTGAAACTTGGTCCGCCGTGACGCCTCTGATCATTCGCCATGGCGCCTATCACCAAGAGTATCTTTGGAAATCCGCCGCGACGCCTTCCCTTATCTGCCGTGGCGCCTCAAACAGAATGGCAAAAAATGCTAGTGGAACCTCCTGAAATTCACACCAAACAGGGATCAAAAGTACACACATATAAAATCATATAAAAACATGCAAAAACACCTATAAAACCTCACAATTCCTTTCACCAACTCTTATGCACAATGAAAGCTAATTATACCCAAAATATGCAAATATAAATGGCAAAAGCATGAGTTTAGGGCTAGAAACATATGTAAATAATGAGACTTATCAGCATGACATTAATGACTGCCCCTAGATCTAACAATACTCCCTGACGAGAGCCTTTTGTCGTTCGCCTTGGGGTTCTCAATCAAAAATAAATCCAAGCTATGCAGTATAGTGCAAACTCAGGTCGTTTCACTTTTGGGAGCCTTTATTAATTACCTAAGCTAGACTAAATGTCATGCAATGCAATGAAATGGGGTTTTGGGTTTTTAAGCATTCAAACCAATGGTGCCTAAACTAAATGCAATGAAAAGAAACCTAAGATACTAAATTTTTGGTGTTTTAAGATAATAATGATGTAGTGGAAATGAATGATAGGAAATCTCTTGAAAATGGTTTTGATGGCAATCATAGTTCACTTAAGATATTAGGAGTTTCACAAATCTATTAGGTTTTCTTAATAACAACCTCAATAACTCATTGAGTCCAATGCTTACATTAATGAACTCATTAATGAAAACATTGTTAAGCTTCCCTAATGTGTAATTCGGGAATGATCATGCAATTGGCTCAATGTAACACACAATCAACTCAATATCAAAACATGACCATGCAAGATAGGAGAGAATCATGAGAGTTACAAAGAAGCATATATGTAACCACATATATCTAAGCACAAAATTCAACATCAACCAATCCAAATTACAAATGTAAATCATTAACCAATGATTACAGAATCAACCAAAGTGTCTCACTAAGAATTTACAAATCCTAGACCTAGGAAATCATAAATACATAGCTAGAAACTAAAGATTGAAACTAAAACTCCCCTTTGAAGCTTGAAACTCATGCTACTCTACCATCTTCAAGAGTTGATAAACCCTAGCCCACCATAGCCTTGGAATCAGCTCCAACCAGAGTTAAATCTTCAGCCATAGTAGTTAGGAGATGAAAGAAATGAGGTGGGATGAAGAAAAAGTGCAGGAAATGGAAGGGGAAGAAGATGGAGATGGAGAGGCTAGAGGATGGGAGAATAGAGGTGTTGGAGATGATAGAATGGAGTTATAGGTAGAAAATAGAGTTTCTAAGGGCTTTTGGGGTCTATCTGGGTCGGATCATATGAGTAGAAGGTCCATTTTTGCGTTCTGGATCCGAATCTGACTTTACTGATACGAGAGAGTTTACCGCGGTGAACTATTCCAGAGAGGAAATGTAGTGAGATTTTGAGAGTTTGCCGTGGCGAACTCAAAAGTTTGCCCCGGCGAACTATTCCAGAATAGCCACTGATGCACATTTTCAGACTTTTTGCCATAGCACAGCATTTTCTTGGAAACTCTCGTGTTGTGTAATGCTTTGGTCTTCAATCTTGGCTCTAATTCTCAAGTGTCCTACAATAAAAAGCAACAATTTGAAGCATCAATTGTCCTAGAAATCAATTGAATACAATTAATAACCAATTATGACAATTTTACCCTAAAAAAGACACTAACTCAAAGTAAGGACTCTTAATCAAAATCAAGCACAGTTATCATTAAAAGGAGCCAAAATCTATGATAAAAACCCTTAAAATGATATGAAATAACATAGAACAATTGGGTTCAATCACTCCCCCTATAGTAACTTTGCCTATAGTGCAAGGGATAATGAAGGATCCAGGGTCTTGGCATTTAATAAGAATTTGAGGTTTAAACAAGACAGATACATTTAAGCTCACTTGAACTCTTTCATTTGGTTTAAACTTCTTTTTATAGGTACAAAGGTCTTTAAGGTATTTGTCACAAGATCAAGCAAAGGAATATTGACTTCCACTCTACTAAACAAATCAAGAATATCTTTTTCATGCTTAGTTTTAGTCATTCTTTTGCTCATCAAATATGAATTTGGAAAAGGAAGGTCATACAGATTTACCTCCTTACTATTGGCTCTAGCAGCTCTATGCTTACTTGCCTTGACATGCTCCTTTGTTGTTGCTTGTTCATGCTTGCTCTCAGTATCTACTCCTTTGCTATTCAAAGATGTAGACTCCTTTTCAGTTAGCAATGCCCTCTCTTTAGCACTTTCAGAATTGTTGATCCTTGTAAGTAAGGAAGGTGTCACACCTTACTTATATAATACCTTAGAGTCCATTTAGAATCATTTTAGACCACATTGGATGGTCTTGAGCTCAAAAATCTCATTTAGGACGTTACTTTTCAGAAAATACTGTTCACTATGCAATTTTCAGATTATAGGTCCAACTTTGAAAAATCATAACTAATTCTAAAAAAATCGCATGGAAGTGTTCCAAAATTCTATAGAAAGCTCTTTCAATGATCTTTAAGAAAAAAAAATCCAATTGGACTTATCTTTGGCCAATTTGTATGGTTTAATCAATAAAGATTACTGTTTATTTGGTAAAATCTAGAACTTTCATATTTTGTACCTCAATTTTTGGAAATTCATATCTCCCTGTGTACACATCCAATCAAGGTGATATACCTCTCATTTTAAAGCTTAAGATGTGTACTATAAGTATGTCAAATTTTGTAGCTTAACTCATTCATTTCATTAGTCAAACTGGAGCTTGAAACTAATTGCTCT
Organism: Neltuma alba; assembly: GCF_004799145.2. NCBI lineage: Eukaryota > Viridiplantae > Streptophyta > Magnoliopsida > Fabales > Fabaceae > Neltuma > Neltuma alba. The sequence goes on from NW_021635243.1 coordinate 170,382, forward strand.
AGAACCTACGTTTTATCCCTTAACTAACTTCTGCTTTAATTCTTTTTATTTCTTTGGCATGTAAAACTTGGGCTTGATCTTTCCCATTCATGCTCATACACTTTCAATCATGCCATAAATATTGTAATCACATATATTACATTGATGGCAATCATAAACATAATTTACAAATTGTACATAATCTCATTCATTAACATCAATAATTCTCCACTTTCTTCTCCTTGCTTCTCGTGCCATTATTGCCCATCATTTATTGGCCTAAATGGTTGGTTAGGGAGGGGTGAGATTTAGGAGAATTCCAGTAGCAAACATTACCACATACATGCACAAGATGGATGCTAGTATATGGTATGTAGTTTTCCACAAACTTAAGTGAACTAGTGAATGCCATCATGCTTTATGATTGGTATAAAAATGCATGGCCATGGAAACATATTAAAAAAGCATTTCTAGCAACAATTATCATGTCACAACATCATACAACTATCAACAAAACAACCCAACACATAAGCATACCACATCAAGAACAAACTCACTACCTTGCACCTCAAACTTTCCTCTTACTTTTCCTTTGAATCCCTTGACTTTCCAACCATATGGGTATTCAGTCAATATCAAAAAACATCCTCTTGGATGTTCTAAGGTCCTAAACATAGTCACATTGATCATACAATCTATTAGGACTAAGAGATTAAATAAAGTTCAAGACTAACCTTATTGAACTTAACCCTTTTCTCTTAATTTTGGATTCATGTTCTAGCTTTGTAAAAATTATTCCCTTAGGCTAATCCTACACAATTTTGTCCAAGAAATCTAAATATCCACTTAGATTAATGAAAATCTAACTCCTTCCCAAGAACTAGTGTTGGTCGAAAAGGGGGTTATGAAATCCAAAAATTCCAACTTTAATTCCAATGCTTCCAATGCTTGTTCTTTAGGTTTACCTTACACCATTTTTCATTTAAAACCCATTACAAGCCTTAGAATCATCAAAATCACATCCTAGGTTATAGTTCTCATCTTGGCTGAACCATACCCCTAGTGAACCAACCATGAAATCATTTCAATAACAACTTAAAACCACTTGAAACAACCTTGAATCAAAGTATTTTAACTAAATATAACATCAAAACTTCCACCCCCTAACATTATACATTTCGGCCAGCACCAAAACGTAAGGGAAACCAAACTTTTCAACCGTATAAACCAAGGAATCAAGACAAGGAACAACATAGAACAACCTACTAACCTCAGATCCAAGCTTGGTTGATCAAATGAGGTAACTTTCTCTCGATTGTTCTTTAAGAATCCAAATGGCAAGAGTTTCCCCTAGTGTTCTTCAATTTGGACAAAAATGAAAGGGGTTGGATGGGTATTTATAAGCCAAACATTAACTAATTGCCATCCAAGTTCAAGGAAATTACGATGATGATGTGTCAAGCTAGGATTTCTTCTTGCATTTTCTCTTCCCTTTATTTAAATAAAAAAGAAATGGATTTTAGAAGTCAAAACCCTCTCCACTCCTAGCTTAACAAGTGGCACAATATAGGCCAAGTAAAAAGCAAGTGTACTTATGCACTTTATTAGTGCACTTTCCGGTCCCCTCTCAATTCTGGTCTCCTAGAGCACTGATATATTTGTCACATCAGTTTTGTCTCATTCCACTACCCCTTCTCTCCTATTTAATGCCTTCACATGTGTCATGATTGCCTTACATGATGCATTAATGAGCCATCATGACATTTGTCTTTTTCTTAGATATTTTCCTCTATTTACTTAGTCCTCTTTTTTGGGATTTCTTTCTAGCTTTCTGGGGCTCTAAAAATTATTCTGCCTACTCCAAAAATTCCTTCTACCCTTAGAGAAAATCTATGAATTTTCTCAGGCCATAACACTTCCTTTAAGCCTTGCATAAAAATCATTTACTAAAATATCCTTTATATCGGCATAATCGGCTTTTTAATTTATTAAAGCCATTCCACTGGCCTTTTGGTTATGAGATTAATTTTATAAATTAGTAAAACCTTTCAACCATTTAATCTCATTTTTGCATACATTTTTTATGTCTCTTGCTATTTTAAATAATTACCTCAAATAATATACTTTTTACTAGCCATAAGTTCATAAATTCCATTTAAGCTACCTCAGGGGTATTTTCATCTTCTCTTCATAAAAGAGTCTTAGAATATTATTTCCCATTTTTTGATATTTTCTTAGAATTTTCTGTATACTTTTCATTTTTATCCCTATTGGCCGTAACTTTCTGAATTTATAGTTTAGTCCCTGCTTGGACTTAACTTCATACAACTATCTCTTTGAGGTTTCTAACCTACCCCTTGGCCTATTTCTAATTTTTTTCTCTTTTTGGGCCCTTAAGACTTCACTAGAGCCTTTAGCCTTGATTATACTTGAGCCCTTGAAAACTTTTACTTTGCAGTTTAATCCCTGAAACTGCTTTGACTTCCTTTCTCATCTTTGGGACCTCTACTCAAAAAGAGTTTAGTAGCCTACCTTCTTTAGGCTACTTCTAGGGCTCTTGGATCTAAAAATTGAGATGTGACAGAAGGCAACTCATCACATTTAATCTCCTCATCAACTACTTCTTCATCTTCATCACTAAACATCACTTGCTTCCCATTTCCAAGAGTGATGGCATTCAGACCCTTAAGGTTTATAATAGTGTTTAAGGGAATGGTGCCACTGCTCCTAGCTTGTTGCTCACTATGTTGTTGGATAGTTAAGTGACATAGGAGTTAATGTTCTCGGTTTTCGTCTCCCATTGCTCCATTCTTTTCTCTAAAGAGTTAATGTTCTTAGAAGAATCTTGTTGAATTAGAGAAGCTAAGGAATTGAACTAGTTGTCATTAGAGGTCCTTTCCTCCTTCATCAATACCATCATATTATACAAGAGTTGATTAGCATCTTCCTTAAGTGGAACATTCAAGGCTTGCTGTTGATTTTGGAGCTGGTTAGTAGACAAACCAGCTCCTCCACCTCACGAAAATCTGTTTAGAGGTCTACTTTGCTCATTTCTCCAACCAAGTTGAGGATTTGCCTTTCATCCCTTGTTATAAGTGTTAGAATAAGGGTCCTACTTCTGATTTGGACGACCCTGGTAAACCGCAGATACCTCTTCATACTGGTTTGGACAAACACTAGAAATATGCATCACTGAACCACAAGTCTTGCAACTAGGTGAAATGAAATCCATAGGGGGTGGTGGTCGATGCACACTCCTATTCTTCAACTCTGCAGTGATGAGGGATAGTTGAGAGGTCACTTTACTTTCCAAAGAATTAACTTTAGACTTAAGAGTGTCTATTCTTCTAGTGTGAATTGTTGAAGCTCCCAACTCATGTACTCCCCTAGTGTCCCTAACACTATATTACTGATGATTCAGAGCCATTTTCTTGATCAGATCCCAAGCCTCTTCAGTAGTAAGGTCAATCAGTGGACCTTTTGAGGTTGCATCCAACATACCCTTGTCTTGACTCTTGAGCCCATCATAAAAGTATTATACTAATTGCTTGGCTGGTATTTGATGGTGAGGGCATCTTGATAATAGATCTTGAAAATGGTTCCAGTAATCGTAAAAGGACTAATCAAAGTCTTGTCGTGCAGAGTAAATTTCCTTTCTTATTGATGAAGTTTTGGAGGCTGGAAAGTACTTCTCTAAGAATGCTTTTCTCAAATTACCCCAGTTGTGATAAGCGTTTGCTACGTGTCTTGGAAGGTGATTTTCACAACCTATTCCAGACCTTGGAGGTTAAATCAAAATTTTTATCCAAGGATTGCACTATAAGGTGCAACCTCGGGTCGTTTCACTTAAATGGAGCCTAAACGAAATAGACATAAGTGAACTCAAATGTCATGCAATGCAAACTTGAACATAAACAGGGGCTTTTGGTTTTTTGAAATCATTAAGAAAATTGAATAAATGATAAACAAAATATTTTTGGATTTTAGGGAAATGAGTAATGAATGCTGGTAAAACAGATAACCCAATAATGATTAAGATCCTCTTAAAAGTGTGCTCGGGCTGTCATAGCTTAAAATCAATTGATATGGAAGTAGAAATCACTAAGTTTCAAAATGATAAAGCTTAAAGTACTCTTTAAGTCCAGAATCTTAATAAATGAACTCCATTTCTCAAGATCTTGTGAAGTGCTCTTAGTGTGTGTAGAAAGATTGATTAATGCAACAGGTCAAATGCAATCAAAATTAACTCAATATCAATATACAACCGTGTAAGAGTAGACAGAATCAAAAGATTACAATTGACATACATGAAACTTCATATATTTAAGCTCAAGGTTCTACAATGACCAATCCACTACACAAATGAATATCCAAAGCTGATTACAACTATAATCAAGTAGTTCAACTACAAATTACAAACCTTATACCTAGAAATTCATAAATTCATAGCTAAACCGAGATTAAACAACTCCACTTCTTAGCTCATTGAACTCTAGCTATTGCTACACCTTCAAGAGGAAGGAAAATGCCTAGCCACATATAGAAATCTGAAGCATCTCAACTAGGAATGAATCTGAGCTTCCCATGGCAGAGGTTTGATAGTGGAAAATAGAAGAAATTAGGGTTAGATGAGAGAAAGATGAGAGAGAATGGAGATGGAGGCTGTGGTATGAGTTAATGATGTCACTTACACAAAAATAGGGTTTCTAAACCGGTAATGAGGTGTATTGGGTCGGTTTTTGAGAGTGTGTAGGTAAAATTTCTGAAAATGGTTCGGGTCTGGGTTGCTGATTCGAGGGGTTCACCGCGGTGAAAGTATGGGTTCGTCGTGGCAAACCATGGCTAAGAAGACTTCTGCTTGATGTTGTGTCTTCGCCGTGGCAAAGACAGAAGTTAGCCACAGTGAGCCTTCCCAGAGGAATCTTCAAGTGAAAAATCCTTGCTTCGCCGCAGCGAAACATGAGTTGGCCACGGTGAAACCTGGCAAAGGTGTTGTTGCGTCTTGTGTGCTGCAATTCCTTAGTCTTCACTCTTAGCTCTTTTTCTTGAGTGTCCTGCCCTCAAACAACACTAACTCAAAACAAAGACCCTCAATCTTAATTAAGCACAAATATCATTAAAATGAGTCGAAAAGTGAAACAAAAACATAGAAAATGCCATCAAATAATATAAATAATTTGAGCTCAATCAAATTCCCCCACATTTAGACCTTTGTACTCCTGGACAAAGCCCAAAAATGATTCAAAAAGATACCAGTGCAATGAGAAATACTAACACGCTTAAAGATGATAGTAGAAAATTTGTAAGAAATTCCCACAGAGACTGACAACAGTAAAGCAAAGATATGCTAAGAAAGTAAACACTTTGGGTATTTAATCCAAAAGATTGAGTAAAAGAGATTTATCTTAAGGGTATGTGTTTAACTCTCAACTCATTTGTTTTGGGATTATTTCACTCTAAATCTGTTCAGTCCAATCTCTACTATAAGCTTATGATAATTCTACCTCTCCACCACAAGAACTGTAAATTGCAAATTGAGAGGACTTTAGGGTTTGTAAATGTTAGTGAGTGGTCAAGTGAAATGGATGGAATAAGAGAGAAAATGGAGTTGAGTACAAGCATTACAATTATTCTATTCACGAGACAAACATAAACATTCTCGAAGAAAGGGATTAAATTTTTTTTTACTATTTATTTTATTTCTTTCTTTGGTTTTTCTCACACCACTTTTTTTTAACATAAAACAAAGGCCAAAATAGAATTAAATATTTACAAAATTGTATGCATGTACTCAAAGTGAAGGTCTAAAGGGTTTGGCAATGGTAAAGTGTTTGGGTGAAAAGGTTTGGAAATGAATGCCTCTGTCATGATCACAAGATGTTGATTTGTCAACTTCGATTAAGAATTAAAACAAGTTCTAGAGAAATATGAAACTAAACAGATTCACACAATTTAACAAATTAAGGCCCAAATATCCTTCCAACAAGCCTGATATCTCGATTAATCAATCTTAAGGTTTAAAAGCGCATAATCCTATTTTCAAAGCGCACCCTCATTTACTCTCTGTCAAAAACAGTGGAGAATGACTAGCCTAAGTTCAACAATTGTCACACCCTGATAATTTTATTCTAATTGATGAATGATTTGTGACTAACTAAGGCCAAATAGTATAGTAGACTGGTAGAGGATCCAGGCTATGAGGAAAAATCAGGATAGGGACATAACGGTCATTTTTGAAAAGATCGGTCAAGAAAGGGCAGTATTGGAAATAATGTCCAAAATTCCTGAAAATTCCCAGAAAGTCATGAAAAATAGAAAGGAGGGTACAGAATAATGTTTGAGGCTTAGAAGATGAATATGAGATTAAAAATAATTTATCAGGAAATTATTTGTAATTATTGGAATTTTTGGTTAATTAAGGAAAATTAGCCAATTTCCATTATTTAAAATATATAGAGGCCTCAAAAATTCAAGGAAAAATATGGATAAATTATGTGACATATTATCCTAATTTATAAAATTATTTCCCACCTTTGGATGTACAGAGGCTAGCTTAAAGAATATTTATTACCGAATTATTATCGGTAGAATAGTGATTTTTGACAGAATAAAATTTAGAAAATTATAGAGGGAGGTAAAACTTGAGAAAAATCATGGATTACCCTTGGAATGAGGGGAATTTAATGACGTGTTGAAATCGAAATTTTGTGACACTAAATTGGACAGGATTGTTGGAAAAATCGGACCGGAAATACACAAATAATCAGTGGATTGCACTGGTTATTGGATGAGTCATTTTTTTCCAATATTGAGAGCAATATTTCGGCCAAAATTAGAAGGGGAGGACAAAGTTGGAATTTTCCAAATTGTTCAAGGGCATAAAGGGAAATAAGAGACAAAACAATAAAATAATATTTTATTTCCACATGAAAATCACATGGTGATTAGGTGTCCATCCATGTGTCACTTTCTTATGGTGTGTGCCCTAAGATTTGTCCATGTGTAAAGTAGAAAAAAATGGACGGCCGAGATCGCATCTTTTTCCCGAAGGGCATTTTTGGCATTTTGAAATATCAAAGCCTATAAATACCCCCCCTTCCATGAACAAATTCGGCCAAGAGGTTTTGTTGAGAGGGAATTTTGTGTTCTTGAGTTCTAGGAGAGAGAAAGGAAGAAAGAAGAGAGAGAAAGAGAGAAAGCAAGCTTAGACACCTCTAATCGCCGATTAAGAGCTAATTAAGGTATGTTTATCTCCCTAAGTGTTAATTATTTTTAGTTGATTATTTATTTGAGGAACATTAGGATTAATTACCTTGATTAATTATGGTTTAGTGATAGCTAAGATTAATCATGTTATTTGATTAAGGATTAGTAAGTGATTAAGATTAGCTACCCTAATTAATTAGTGATTAGTTATGATAATTGAAGGATGATTAATTACGGTTAATCATGTTGATTAAGGATTGATTAAAGCTTAATCATATTGATCAGAGAATGATTAATCATGTTGATTAAGGAATGATTAAGGATTAATCATGTTGAGTAGAGAATGATTAATGGTTAATCCAAAAGGGATTAGTGACTTAATCTTAGAGGATTATGACTATGTGACTTGAGGACCTTAATTAAATATTGGATTAAGGACTAAGGGTTAGTGATTAACCAAGAAAGCATGATTAATCATGGATTAAGGAAGAATTCCAAGACCTTAATTGAGGATTAAGGCTTGGTCAAACCAAGGTCAAAGGTTTAGGAAAGGTATACAGAAATTATAAATTGAAAGGCACAAGGGTAGCATTATATTGAGAAAGAATGGTATACTGGATATGGAATTTACCATACCCTTACTGTATGGTTGATAGGCAATTCTTCTGGAAACCTAGGAGGATCTCCAGCAAGGGAACAAGGAGGAAACGTTAAGCGTGGAATTGAGGTAGCGTGAACTGCAATTATTTTGTTGATCTGCATTTGGTGTTTCTGCTATGTGTGTTTATGTGCCATGAGAATGTTTATGTACAGATGATGTGAACTCCTTGCAATGTATGCCTTGGCTCTTGCATGATTGAGTTTTGACCGGAATGATTATATGCTCCATGATATGATGACATGGATACAGAATGGTTATGGCATGGCATAAAGACTAGAAATGTTATTTTACTGCATGTAGCATGACATCTTATGCATGTTGACTTGATGGTTGTATGTTCAATGCTACTGGGATTTCTATGAAATCTCATTCCTCCTATAACATGATATCCTAGGTGCCACTACTGCCAAGGAGAAGGGAAAGGAAATAATCATGGCTTGAGGAAGTTATGAATTATGTAATGTATTATACGGTTTTGAACCTTTCTCTTTCAAGCCATGTAAGCATACTATGATCATGAATACATGATATGATAACCTTTTTGGAATGTATATTAATGATAGAATAGCTTTACATGTGATTATAGTATAATTATAGTGAAAGACGAAATGCTGTTAGAATTAGTGAAAAAGGGGATAAAAATGGTCTAGTTTTGACCAAACTTTGACCAACGAAGACCCTGGTCAAATGGTTGAATTTTTCCCTGAAATTTGGCATGCAAATAGATCTTATTTTTCCCTTTAAAATGAGTGGTAAAGCGTCACAATCGGAGCTCTGTGTAAGAAGTTATGCCTTTTCAAAGTTAGGCAAAAATCCTGGAAAATAGAAAAATGACCAAATGAACAGTACTTTTCGAAATTGAAAACGGATGCGTTTCTGATTAAAGCGGAACCTGAGGTCATTTTTCCTTGATAGATGATGTTAAGAGCTTCGAGTGAGACTTGGAACGACCTTGTTTCGATTTTTCTAGAATTAGTTATGATTTTTCAAAGTTATGCCAAGTTTAAGGTTACGGTGAATAGTAATGCGAGAAAAGAAATTTTCAAATTCAGGTTTTTCAACCCGGTAACCTTAAATTGCGCTTCCGAATGTCTTAACTTGGCTCAATATAAGGTCGTAAACGTAAGGTGTTACATTTATGGTATCAGAGCAAATGGTTCTGGCACTCAGAACAAATTTTTAGACTTTGTATGCTCTGAATCTTGAGGAAAGCATGTGATAGTGCCTATTAATGAGTTTATTTGGTCATTAGGATTACAGAAAAGCTCAGGTAATGGCTGTCTGTAGTGGAAGTGGAAAATCTGGAGAGACCATCAGCAAGGTCATGCCCGGTGAGCGATATCCATGGTGGTATGATGAGACATGGTGGTACGAGGATATTGAAAGGTATGGAGAGCTTAGCACCAAATCCCCAGCTACCCAGGTAGATTACTTCGGTTTCAAGGGGAAGGCTCTAGAGAAAGACATTGCCACCGTTGCCTCTAATGATATAGCTCCAGTTATTAAGATACCTACTAAGGATGAAGCAGGTCCGAGTAAGATCCCTACACTTGAAATTAAGAAAGAGTTCCAATACCTTCCTCAGCTAGTTCGAGAGTTCCAGTTTAGAAGCCGTTTTATCAAGCCGTATGAGCACCAGGAAGCTGATGTATACTTAAGGTTCTTAGATGACATTAAGAGCCTTTATTATTGGGTGACTAGAGAGGACCGTACCTTGGGAGACGATGATTGGATCCAAGCTCTGTATCGTGTAATCCCCAAGACATGGAAATGGAACGAAGGAATTAATGAGATAGACAATCGCCTACCCAGATGTACTTTCCTGGAGATGGTCGACGCCATAGAGACCTTTGTATGGGCTACTTTTCCATGAGCTAGTCATGGTTAATGTTAGACTGATGATGTATATAGTGTAAATAGTTTTGGACTGTATATAAGTTAGGCTAACTGCTAAAAACTCTGTGTAACCCTTGTGTTGCTGTACAAATGTTTGTTATATAAATAAGAAGGGTATGTTTTTATGATAAATGATTAAAGAGTTCCTTTATTCTCCCATAGTTAACTAAAGAACAAGCGAAATGGTGAGAACACGGAGAGGAGCAAGAAACACTCCTGAGGAACCACATAGAGATCCTATCCAGCAAGTAATGAATAGGCTGGATGAACAACAACGAGTCGTACAGCAACTACAAGAGGCACAGTTACGGCAGCAGGAAGAGAGAGACGCTGTTATAGCAGCAGCGGTAGCAGCAGCGATTGCTCAGTTACGACAACCTGAGCAAGTGCAAGCTGAAGCAACCCCACAAGCCCAACAGCAAGCACCTGATGAGCAAGCAGGATTGGTTGAGAATCAAGGAGATATTCAGCAGTGGATTACGAAATTTTGCAAACATAATCCACCAGAGTTCAAAGGGTTCATTAGAACCACAAATAGCTGAAGATTGGATTACCCGACTGGAGAAGATCTTTCGGGTAATGGGATGTTCATCTGAGATTAAAGCTCAGATGGCAATTTATAAGCTAGAGAAAGAAGCAGATCAGTGGTGGAACAACACTGAGTTGGTACTGCAAGCCAACAACACCCCAATAACATGGGAGGTGTTTAAAGAAAGATTCTATCAGAAGTACTTTCCCCGATCAGCACAGGATAAAATGGAAGCTGAATTCCTAGTGTTGCAGCAGGGGAATAATGAAACTTTTGATGACTACTTGGCAAAGCACATTCGGCTGTCCCGTTATTCTGCTTATCTAAAACGTCTTAATGATGAACGGTGGAATACGGAGAAGCTGGTCAGAGGATTAAAGCCGACGCTAAGGGAGGTCGTGGCACCTCAACAGATAGAGAGTTTTAACAAGGCAGTAGAAGTCTGCCGTATTACTGAAGCAAGTCAGAATCATCGAGGAATGATGCCAATAGCTTTGAAAGCTGAAAGACCCCCATCGAGGCCAAATCAAGAAGGAACTTCTTATGTTAATAAGAAGAGGAAGAGGCCTGGCTTTGGCAGAAAGATGAGAAGAGGGAGCAGACGACCTGAAGGGTTTGATATCACACGAAGGGCCAAGGAATGTGAAAAGTGTGGTAAGAATCATGGCAACAGGCCATGTTTATTTGGCCAGAACGTGTGTTATAGATGTGGGAGACCAAGACACTTTTCGAAGGAATGCCCACAAGGGGTAGAAGGGACGAGACAGCAGACCCAAGGCAGGGTGTTTGCCCTTACACAGGAAGAGGCCCGTAAGTCACCTGACATGATCCAAGGTACGATCACTGTTAATGATTGCCTTGTGTATGCCATGTTTGACTCAGGTGCTAGCCATTCCTTTATATCCCATGACTGTGTTGGGCGATTGGGTTTGACTGTTGATACCTTGCCATATGATATTGTTGTTTCTACTCCCACTAGTCCTAAAGTTGTGACTTCTAAAGCATGCCTGAATTGTGTGGTCTGTTATCAGCATTGTTGCACTGCCATTGACTTGATATGCATGCCTTTTCGTGATATTGAGGTGATAATTGGTTTGAATTGGTTATCTGCCAATAACATACTTCTAGATTGTGGTAAGAAAACGTTAGTATTACCCTCTAAGGAAGAAATCCCTAGAAAAGAAGTAAGTTTAAATTTTATGACTGAAGCCGAAGCGAGTAGATGCTTACGGCACGGATGTCAAGGATATTTTGTATTCTTCTCAATTCGAGCAGAGGTAGAAGAAGGAATCGAAGAGATACCGATAGTGAAAGACTTCCCAGAGGTATTTCCAACAGAGATCAGTGGACTTCCGCCAGAGCGAGAAGTGGAGTTCACAATTGACCTTGTACCAGGGACAAAACCAATATCCAAAGCTCCATATCGAATGGCTCCCAACGAAATGGTTGAGCTAAAGAGACAAATTGAGGAGCTGTTGGAGAAGGGTTTTATAAGACCAAGTGTATCTCCCTGGGGTGCTCCAGTACTCTTTGTGAAAAAGAAAGACGGTAGTCTAAGGCTATGCATTGACTATCGAGAGCTAAACAAGGTGACGATAAAGAATAAATACCCTCTGCCGCGAATTGATGATCTGTTAGACCAACTGGCAGGAGCAACGGTGTTTTCCAAGATCGATCTACGATCGGGATATCATCAGCTGAGGATAAAGACAGAAGATGTTTTGAAGACTGCATTTAGGACCCGATACGGACACTATGAATTCCTAGTGATGCCGTTTGGATTGACGAATGCACCTGCTATTTTCATGGACTACATGAATCGGATTTTTAGACCATACTTAGATCTGTTTGTAGTAGTTTTTATTGATGACATATTAGTGTACTCCAAAACTCAAGAAGAGCATGAGCAGCACTTGAGAATTGTGCTGAGTACACTGAAGGAGAAACAACTCTACGCCAAGCTCAGTAAATGTGAGTTTTGGTTAAAGGAAGTTAAATTCCTAGGCCATGTGATTAACCATGAAGGTGTGGCCGTAGATCCCAGTAAAGTTGAATCAGTACTGAACTGGGAGCAGCCTAAGACAGTGACAGAGATACGAAGTTTCTTAGGGCTGGCAGGTTACTATAGGAGATTTATCCAGGACTTTTCTAGAATTGCCCAAGCGCTGACAAAGCTAACCAGGAAGAACCAGCAGTTCTTGTGGGACGAGAAATGTGAGGCAAGTTTTCAAGTGCTGAAGCGAAGGCTAACCTCTACCCCAGTACTAGTTATCCCCGATCCAACACTACCATATGTAGTGTACACAGATGCTAGCAAACAGGGATTGGGATGTGTACTGATGCAGCAGGGAAGAGTTGTTGCCTACGCCTCGCGTCAATTAAAACCTCACGAAGAAAATTACCCCACTCATGACCTGGAGCTTGCAGCGATAGTGTATGCCTTGAAGATATGGAGGCATTATTTATATGGGGCAACTATAGAATTGTTCTGTGATCACAAGAGTCTCAAGTACCTGCAAGACCAGAAAGAACTTAACATGAGACAGAGGAGATGGATGGAGTTGTTGAAAGATCATGACTATCAGATCAAGTATCATCCGGGAAAAGCCAATGTAGTGGCTGATGCCTTGAGCAGAAAAGTGGTGCAAGTAGCTACCCTCATGATCAAAGAGGGTGATCTGTTAGAAGATATAAGAGATTGGGGTCCTATTTATCACATGCAGTTAACGGCAGATGATGTGGCTAATGAGCCATTAGTGCAGAGAACAACTGTTGATATGATAAGACAAATCAAAGAAGCTCAAAGAGGGGATCCTTTAGCAAAGATCCTTCGAGCTAAAGTCTTGAGCAACGAGACAAAAGATTTTGAGATCTCAACAGAGGGAGTAATAGAATTCAGAGGAAGATCGTATGTTCCTCCTGTAGATGATCTCAAGAAGCGAATTCTAGATGAGGCACATAAAAGCAAATATACGATTCATCCAGGAATGACCAAGATGTATCAAGACATCAAGTCATTATTTTGGTGGCCTGGTATGAAACGAGATGTCACTAAGTATGTGACAAAGTGCCTTACATGCCAGAAAGTGAAGACGGAACACCAGAAGCAGTCAGGATTTTTACAACCCCTTAGTATTCCTGAATGGAAGTGGGACAGTATCTCTATGGACTTCATAGTAGGACTACCTCGTACGTCGTCAGGATACGATGCAATATGGGTCATAGTTGATAGACTGACGAAGTCGGCCCATTTCTTGGCGATTAATGTTAAATATTCGCCAGAGAAGTTAGCGAGGTTATACATTAAAGAGATCGTAAGATTACATGGAGTTCCAGAATACATTGTATCAGATAGGGATCCAAGATTCATGTCGAGATTCTGGAAAGCAGTACAAGAAGCCATGGGCACGGTACTGAGTTTCAGTACAGCTTACCATCCGCAAACGGACGGACAAACAGAACGAACAATACAGACACTAGAAGATATGCTGAGAGCGTGCGTTTTGGATTTCAAAGGGAACTGGGATGAATATCTGCCTTTGGCAGAATTCGCGTACAACAACAGTTACCATTCCAGTATCCAGATGGCACCATACGAGGCATTGTACGGAAGAAAGTGCAGATCCCCGCTTTGTTGGACAGAACTCGGAGAGAGAAAAATTTGGGGTCCAGATATAGTGGATCGTACCTCTGAACAGATTAAACAGATCAAACAGAGGTTACTCACGGCTCAAAGCAGACAGAAGAGCTACGCTGATAGTAGAAGAAAGCCGTTAGAGTTCGAGGTTGGGGACCATGTATTCCTGAAGGTATCTCCAACTACTGGAGTAGGACGATCTATTAAGGCGAGAAAGCCGACGCCTAAATATGTGGGACCATTCCAAATACTCTCAAAGGTAGGACCTGTAGCCTATCGACTGGCCTTACCCCCGAATTTAAGTCAATTGCACAATGTCTTCCATGTTTCCCAGTTGAAGAAGTATAATCCGGATCCAGAACATGTGCTAGAATATGATCAGATTGAGCTAAAGAACAATCTGACATTTGAAGTAAGACCAGAACGCATAGTGGACCGGAAAGCCAAGCAGCTGAGGAACAAAGGAATCCCTTTGGTCAAAGTGATTTGGAAAGATCTAAATCAAGAAGAGGCCACGTGGGAAAAGGAGGACGAGATGAGGAGCAAGTATCCAGAGCTCTTCACATAAGGTATGTGTTAAAATTTCGAGGACGAAATTTATTTTTAGGGGGGTAGAAATGTCACACCCTGATAATTTTATTCTAATTGATGAATGATTTGTGACTAACTAAGGCCAAATAGTATAGTAGACTGGTAGAGGATCCAGGCTATGAGGAAAAATCAGGATAGGGACATAACGGTCATTTTTGAAAAGATCGGTCAAGAAAGGGCAGTATTGGAAATAATGTCCAAAATTCCTGAAAATTCCCAGAAAGTCATGAAAAATAGAAAGGAGGGTACAGAATAATGTTTGAGGCTTAGAAGATGAATATGAGATTAAAAATAATTTATCAGGAAATTATTTGTAATTATTGGAATTTTTGGTTAATTAAGGAAAATTAGCCAATTTCCATTATTTAAAATATATAGAGGCCTCAAAAATTCAAGGAAAAATATGGATAAATTATGTGACATATTATCCTAATTTATAAAATTATTTCCCACCTTTGGATGTACAGAGGCTAGCTTAAAGAATATTTATTACCGAATTATTATCGGTAGAATAGTGATTTTTGACAGAATAAAATTTAGAAAATTATAGAGGGAGGTAAAACTTGAGAAAAATCATGGATTACCCTTGGAATGAGGGGAATTTAATGACGTGTTGAAATCAAATTTTGTGACACTAAATTGGACAGGATTGTTGGAAAAATCGGACCGGAAATACACAAATAATCAGTGGATTGCACTGGTTATTGGATGAGTCATTTTTTTCCAATATTGAGAGCAATATTTCGGCCAAAATTAGAAGGGGAGGACAAAGTTGGAATTTTCCAAATTGTTCAAGGGCATAAAGGGAAATAAGAGACAAAACAATAAAATAATATTTTATTTCCACATGAAAATCACATGGTGATTAGGTGTCCATCCATGTGTCACTTTCTTATGGTGTGTGCCCTAAGATTTGTCCATGTGTAAAGTAGAAAAAAATGGACGGCCGAGATCGCATCTTTTTCCCGAAGGGCATTTTTGGCATTTTGAAATATCAAAGCCTATAAATACCCCCCTTCCATGAACAAATTCGGCCAAGAGGTTTTGTTGAGAGGGAATTTTGTGTTCTTGAGTTCTAGGAGAGAGAAAGGAAGAAAGAAGAGAGAGAAAGAGAGAAAGCAAGCTTAGACACCTCTAATCGCCGATTAAGAGCTAATTAAGGTATGTTTATCTCCCTAAGTGTTAATTATTTTTAGTTGATTATTTATTTGAGGAACATTAGGATTAATTACCTTGATTAATTATGGTTTAGTGATAGCTAAGATTAATCATGTTATTTGATTAAGGATTAGTAAGTGATTAAGATTAGCTACCCTAATTAATTAGTGATTAGTTATGATAATTGAAGGATGATTAATTACGGTTAATCATGTTGATTAAGGATTGATTAAAGCTTAATCATATTGATCAGAGAATGATTAATCATGTTGATTAAGGAATGATTAAGGATTAATCATGTTGAGTAGAGAATGATTAATGGTTAATCCAAAAGGGATTAGTGACTTAATCTTAGAGGATTATGACTATGTGACTTGAGGACCTTAATTAAATATTGGATTAAGGACTAAGGGTTAGTGATTAACCAAGAAAGCATGATTAATCATGGATTAAGGAAGAATTCCAAGACCTTAATTGAGGATTAAGGCTTGGTCAAACCAAGGTCAAAGGTTTAGGAAAGGTATACAGAAATTATAAATTGAAAGGCACAAGGGTAGCATTATATTGAGAAAGAATGGTATACTGGATATGGAATTTACCATACCCTTACTGTATGGTTGATAGGCAATTCTTCTGGAAACCTAGGAGGATCTCCAGCAAGGGAACAAGGAGGAAACGTTAAGCGTGGAATTGAGGTAGCGTGAACTGCAATTATTTTGTTGATCTGCATTTGGTGTTTCTGCTATGTGTGTTTATGTGCCATGAGAATGTTTATGTACAGATGATGTGAACTCCTTGCAATGTATGCCTTGGCTCTTGCATGATTGAGTTTTGACCGGAATGATTATATGCTCCATGATATGATGACATGGATACAGAATGGTTATGGCATGGCATAAAGACTAGAAATGTTATTTTACTGCATGTAGCATGACATCTTATGCATGTTGACTTGATGGTTGTATGTTCAATGCTACTGGGATTTCTATGAAATCTCATTCCTCCTATAACATGATATCCTAGGTGCCACTACTGCCAAGGAGAAGGGAAAGGAAATAATCATGGCTTGAGGAAGTTATGAATTATGTAATGTATTATACGGTTTTGAACCTTTCTCTTTCAAGCCATGTAAGCATACTATGATCATGAATACATGATATGATAACCTTTTTGGAATGTATATTAATGATAGAATAGCTTTACATGTGATTATAGTATAATTATAGTGAAAAACGAAATGCTGTTAGAATTAGTGAAAAAGGGGATAAAAATGGTCTAGTTTTGACCAAACTTTGACCAACGAAGACCCTGGTCAAATGGTTGAATTTTTCCCTGAAATTTGGCATGCAAATAGATCTTATTTTTCCCTTTAAAATGAGTGGTAAAGCGTCACAATCGGAGCTCTGTGTAAGAAGTTATGCCTTTTCAAAGTTAGGCAAAAATCCTGGAAAATAGAAAAATGACCAAATGAACAGTACTTTTCGAAATTGAAAACGGATGCGTTTCTGATTAAAGCGGAACCTGAGGTCATTTTTCTTGATAGATGATGTTAAGAGCTTCGAGTGAGACTTGGAACGACCTTGTTTCGATTTTTCTAGAATTAGTTATGATTTTTCAAAGTTATGCCAAGTTTAAGGTTACAGTGAATAGTAATGCGAGAAAAGAAATTTTCAAATTCAGGTTTTTCAACCCGGTAACCTTAAATTGCGCTTCCGAATGTCTTAACTTGGCTCAATATAAGGTCGTAAACGTAAGGTGTTACAACAATCATTTAAAAGCATGGATAGTTTTCTAAAAGTACAAGTATAATTTGAATTTTCCAACAATTTTTTTTAAATGCAGGAGTATTAAGAATCTAAACCGAGAGAATTTTCGAAGGATGAAAATTGAAATTGCAAAGCATTTAGGTTATTTCTTTGTTTTGTTTTTATAAAGCCTTCGCCACAGTGAAGGAAGGAGTGTGCCGGGGAACATTGGTCAAGAAGGGAGACCTGGCAACAGGCCTGCTTCGTCGCGGCGAAACCATAAGTTGGCCGCAACGAAGTATGGCCAAGAAGTGAAAATGGATGAGAAAGAAGCACTTCGCCACAGCGAAGGTTAGAGTTTGTCATGGCAAAAGTTGGCAGAAAGACAAAATGCAATGCAAATTTCAAACTTCCCTGGAAATTAACTTCAATAACTTAAAAAATACAAACAATTGATCAAATCTAAAGCACTTAAGGAGTCAAAATGGATGCATGATGAAGCATTTGCTAAAATAAAAAATAGAGATCCCTCCCCCACACTTAAACACGACATTGTCCTCAATATTTAAACCACTACATGCAAACCAATCAACTAGTGAATCAGAAGTTGTGAAGTCCAATTTTAAATTGAAGCACAACACATCAAATTCATAAAGAGGAGGGGGAAGAGTGACAGGTTGTAGGCAAAACAAAAAGGATAAGTGAAAATACAGTAGGAGATCAATGTAATTGTAAAGATAATAGTAAAGGAAGAAGGCCATTAGTAGCCAAACAGTTAAACCAGCATCCAATCCAACCAGGAAAATACAAAGTAATGAAAACATCAAAAAGCTTAAAAAGTATCTAGCAACACCAAACCAAAATAGAAATAAAAACAAGAAACAAAGCAGACAAAGAAAGAACTACTGTTGTACCCCAGCATCATCTGCTCCAGACCCAGATGGTCCTTCCCTGGATGTTCCGGCTCCGCTCTGAGGGTCATCCTCCTCGAGGGGTAGGAGAAAGTTCAACCGGTTAGTAATCAAAGCATCCACACGACAATGGTAACGCCGGTCTCAATCATGAAGAGAATCGCAGTCCTTCTGCCGCTTCATCTCTCGGAGGAGTATGACACGTAACTAGTGGACATGCTCTGCCAGCTCATTGATATCATCAGCCAGGATATCCAAGGTGACAGGTTCAGGGGCTCACTACCAGAAAAAAGGCTTTTCACGGTGGTTTTGAAGGCGAAGTTGATAAAGGCAACGTTGAAAGGTGAAGAAAACACGGCGGTTTAAAACTCCCATGGAAACTTAAATATCCACGGCAGTTTTCTTAATAAACCACCGTGGAAAGTTAGATTTCCACGGCAGTTACAAAAAAAACCGCAATGGAAACTTAACTTTCCACGATGGTTTTTTGTTTAACGCCATGGAAAATGTTTTTAACACGGTTATACATATAACCGCTATTAAAATTTTTTTTTTAACATTCTGCTCGGTTTTCATTTTCATCACTCAGCAGTTTACAGTTCCAAATAAATATAGGCAGTGCAGAATACGCAGAACAAGATCAATTAGCTAGTTAATATATATACAACATTGAAATTTCTTTTACACAAAGCGAAAATAGAGAAACCGGCCAATAGAACTAAGGGGTTAAGACTAAAGAACACGTATAGGCTAGGACCAAAATTCTGAAAAAGAAGTAACTACTTCTCAGTACAATAGAAATCATGAACATGTATAAGAGGGAACCAAGAGAAAACATCTAACAATGAATTTTTTGAGAAATGACCTAACTATTTGAAAGCTAAATTTCAATAGTTTGTACCAATGTTATTGACAAAGTGTCCCTCATCAAGTTGATGTCATCCATGAGATATGGTGTAGTATTTTGAAATACCTATTAATAAAAAATAACATAGTAAACTTAGTCAAAAATGTGAAATGAATTGAAGAACATCATGCAACGTAACTCATCTTTACCTCGTCTAATTTCTCAGTCGTTCCTGTCTCAATGATGTCATTCATGTAGTGGATGACATAATATCCACATTCAACATGTCCTTGTTGACAATGGTACTAACAAAATGAGATATAAAATTGAATATTAGACATTATTCATTATAAACATTAACTTTAATTCATCTAAAAATGTTTAAAAGTTAATTCAAAACAACATATACCTTTGGAAGAATCCATCTTGGTGCTTGTCTATTTTGTTTAATCGCCACAACATTAAAACTATGAAAAACCCTATCAATAATATAAAAGAAAATGATATTAGAGCATGTTTTTATAAACTTCACAAGTAATAAATATATAAACATAAACTAATGTGTCGATGACATCTTTGGTTTCTTTGGATGGACTTCCACAGAGCGAATCGAACCAGTAAACTTTGTTATCAAAAAGGGCACAAACAATTAGAGTCTAATGATAACTGCAAAAGACAACCCATGTTAATTATAATCCGACACATACAACTTATGTATCTAAAATACAATAATACACTTAACCTTCCACGTAAGGTGCAAAATATATTGGCTTTTTGGTCTGAGTCATTGTGGTCATCATGTAGATTGATCTCGCTTCCACAGTATTAAACTCTTTCTGCACCCTTTGAGGACACATAAAACCATATGTTCCTTCAAGTCCTCCGTTTCGACATATTTGATTAAAGTGCCTGTTGTTCAAATAAAAAACATTAGGACATGCATAAAGTATAACATGAAATAAGAAAATGATATCGTAACTTACAAAATAGCGAGCTGCATGAAGACTATATCAAGCTCCTCAAAGTTGAGGAATTGAACGAGGTCCCTCTTGTCAATGGTGAAGTCGTATGTTATATCTGAACCCACAATCCCCAATGGCATCTTGAAAGCAACAGGCTTATCCATGTTTGACACCATGGAATGGAGAACCTCCAAACTGGAATACATAAGCAAAATCACTAGGAAGAGGCAAGAGTATAGGATCTGATGATGTGCTCATTGTGGCCTTCTTCGCTGCCGCCTTCTTCACCATTGGCTTTGCAATAAGTCTCTTTGGCCACAAAATGAAATGTCCTTTAGCTTGGGCCAAGAGTCGAACCTTATCAGTAGGATTGGGCATTAGTGTACCCCCTGACCATGAACAATTCTCTCCATTGTCACCTTTGCTTGATTGCTCGGAATTTTGTTGCCGTGAATCGTTGTGCCCATGAATGCTCGACCACTAGCAACATGAACAGGTGAATTTTCATAATCCACATAGAGAGTACACGGCATCCCATTGTCTTCGACAGGGTCAGGGCTAAGGTCAGGGTTAGACACTGTCAGTTGCTGTGTCTGATTATTACTACCCTTCCCGCTTTTTATCACAGGTGAACCCTAAAACATAATATGAAATTAGTTAAGGAACATTAAATAAGTTTAAATGGATCAAATGAACTTTTAGAAGATTTAAAAAGATGTGTGATTATTACCTGGGAAGGTTCAGATACTCGAGGCATCTAGAATCCGCTCGTGCCCATCATCATCAGAGTCTGTTGAAACTTGGCATCGAATTCGTCACGTATCTTTTGTATCTCTGCCATGTGTTGTTGACTTAGTTCAGCTCGAACTCTCTCTGTTTCTTCTTGTAGTAGTTGGTCGAGCTCCTCTTTAAACACCATGTTAGCGGATGATGATCTAGTGCTTCTTCGTGAAGCAAAGCCAAAAAATTCTTTAATACCAATCCCTTTAGGGGTCCCTCTGACTCGCCGGGATGGTCATCCTTTCCAATAGCAGTAGCCAAGATATCCATCCGTCCTTGAGGGATGAATGTACCTTTGGATAATTGCTCCTCAAGTGTATCCTGTAACATTAAAGCAACAAATTCAATTTAAGATAATTGAGAAAAACAATTAATGAAGCATAATTCTTAAATATTACTTACAATCCTCTTAGCAATAGCAGCAGACTGTGGAGTAATGTATTGACCCTTTTTAATCCTCACCGCCTTTCATTTTTCTTGGTGAGAAGGACGCTCAATGGGTGGAATGTAGCTAGTAGGATCTGAAGCAGTAGCCATCTGTGCATTCTTTATCCGTTCCTCCATCATACTTCTTTCCAACCCACCATACCTTGCACCAGACATGGTATGTGGGTAGACATTCTACTCAGATATTTGTTTGTTCTTCTGACTCAATACCTGTGACAATGAAACAAATTCGACAAAGTTAGTTTAGTTAAATAAAATATGACCTGATTAAAAACTAAGTTTGAAGAAACCAAACCTGAAATGCAGGGTCTTCACGTTGCTTCACAAAACTCTCCCATGCCTTGTTACTAATAAACTAATATCGTTCCTTAGGATGCTCACCCTTTCTTTTTCCACGAATATAATGTTTTGTAAGCATGGCCTTAAAATCCCTCCACCGTTCATCAAGTTGCTTAAACAGATGGTCTCTCATTTACTTAGTGGCAAGAATATCAAATGTCAGCTGCAATACAATAATAGTATAGAGTTATAAAGTAAATAAGCAACTATAATTGAAACAAGTAGAGAAAACAATTCACAATATACCAATATATCCTCCCAAATGTTTTGCTTCAAATCTTTGTCCACCTTTTTCCAGCTAGGAATGTCAATGCCAATCTTACTGTGTGCGACATAACCCACATAACTAGTAAATTGAGCCCCAATCTTTCCTATAGGCTTCAAATCATCATCAAACTCCACTGTAATCCTCATAGGCTGTGTGGTCTCATCACGTAAAGTTAAATGCCTCATATGGGTTGGCCCTCTACCCTTTCTCCAGCTAGTAAAAGAGCTGTCGTCACCAGAACCCTGTTGACCGGATCCGTCCATTTCCTGTTTAAAGAACAACAAATTAATAAATGTAAGAATAAGAAATATCAAGTTGATATAAAACATTATTAAGTATATTTAGAAAAAAAATCAAATAATTCATTTAAGCCTTACAACGATTATCCTCCTAAATTCCTTCACAATGATCATCTCTAACAGTATAGTCATCATCTACCAAATCTAATTCAACTGTTTTAGGTCAAGTAGCTGTGAAAGGCGGAGTTTCATCAAGATTAAGCTCTAAGTCGCCATCATCTCCACCAACTCCTTGCCTTTTACCTTGAAGCACGATAGACAATTTCTTTTTTGCTAGATCGGGAACGAAGAACACTTGTTTTGCTTGACTTGCCAAAATAAATGGCTCGTCTCCATATCCAAACCTCTCAAGATCGACCGAAACAAATCCAAATTCTTCATCCACTTGCACAGCATTACTATTAACCCACTTACATTTGAAGACAGGAACTTTAAACTTGGTATAACTAACCTCCCATATCTCTTCTATTATTCCATAATAGGACATTGCCGCCAACATTAGGTTTCTGTCTTTAGAACTAGCAAAATGCATAGCTTCCGCTACTACTATCACCCCACTATTCTGCATAGTACTCTTATCGTCTTGGGTTTTTGTGTAAAAAGAATAATCATTTATATCATATCCATCCCAACATAAAACCTCAAAAGCAGGCCCTGCAGCTAGCCTCTGTAATGTCTCAGAAGGATTGCTATCTTTTAACACTTCTCGCTTGAACCACTCTGCAAATGACTTATTATGTTCATTAGCTAGTTGCATATCGTTCTTTCTTGGATTCAAGTTCTTCAGCATATTCTTATGAGCATTCAAGTAAGGCAAAACTCCATCCGTGTTGTTTAAAATGTATAAATGTGCCTGCATTACAACTTCTCTTGACATAGACCTCACTATGACACCCCGTGTTCCCTTGCTTCTTCTCCCCTGATCATGTCGAGATTGAGGAAGACCAACTGCCTTTACCCTATCAAGATATGCGTTACAAAACTCAACTTCCTCCTCAGCTACATATCTCTCAACAATTGATGTCTCAGGCCGATAAGGATTCTTAGAGTACCCTTTTAGGATTTTCATGTATCTCTCAAAAGGGTATATCCATCTTAAACACACAGGGCCACAAAGTCTTATCTCTCGCACAAGATGAGCTATCAAGTGGACCATAATATCAAAAAATGATGGAGGAAAATGCATTTCCAATTGAGAGAGGATCACATAACCTTCATTTTCTAATCCATCCAACTCAGTAGGATCAATGACTTTGCTGCAAATGGCACTAAAAAACATACAAAGTCTTGTAATAGTATTTCTCACATCGGTTTTCATAATGCCTCGAATAGCAAGTGGAAGTAATTGTTGCATCAACACATGACAATCATGAGACTTCATTCCTGTTATCTTTAAATCTTGCATCGAAACAAGTTTGCTTAAATTAGAAGAATAACCTTGTGGCACCTTAATACTATTGACAAAACCACAGAAACTTCTTTTCTCTTCTTTTGATAATGTGTGCACAGCTGGATGTAAATAAGCCCTCTTACCATCTCTTTCTTGTGGGTGGAGGACATTTCTTATTCCAATTTTGACTAAGTCTCATCTTGTATTGATTCCATCTTTAGTCTTTCTACTTATATGCAAAAGTGTACCAACAAGGCTCTCACACACATTCTTCTCCATATGCATCATATCTAGACTATGCCTCACATTAAGACTTTACTAATATGAAAGATAAAAAAAGATAGATCTTTTTTTCCATATATTCCTCTCACCGGCAGTCTTCTTCTTCTTCTTACCAAAGACCACATTAATTCCCTCCACCCGCTGATAAACTTTTTCTCCAGTTAATGGTCTTGGAGCCATTTCATATTCTTGTAAGCCATTAAATGCCTTTTTCAATCTACGGTAAGGGTGATGTCGACTAAGAAACCTTTTGTGACCAAGGTATACCGTCTTCCTGCTATGTTTAAGTTGCATATAGTGGGTGTAACATCCAAACTTTTGGGCCTAGAAGTTCAAGAAATAGCCTAAATTAGATAGGATACCAGACCCCTGTGAGCAGAAGTCCCAAAGATGAGAAAGGAAGTCAAAGCAGTTTCAGGGACTAAACTGCAAAGTAAAAGTTTTCAGGGGCTCGAGTATAATCAAGGTTAGAGGCTCCAGTAAAGTCTCGAAGGCCCAAAAAGAGAAAAGAGGCTAGATACAGGCCAAGGGGTAAGTTAGAAACCTCAAAGAGAGAATTATATGAAGCTAAGTCCAAGCAGGGACTAAACTGTAAATTCTGAAAGTTATGACTAACAGGGGTAAAAATGGATATATAGAAAATTCTAAGAAAAATCCAGAAAATGGGAAATAATATTATAAGACTCTTCTTTGAAGAGAAAAGATGAAAATAGCCCTGAGGCAGCTTCAATGGAATTTATCAGGTTATTACCGGTAAAAAGTATACCATTTGAGGTAATTATTTAAAATAGCAAGAGACCTCAAAAGAATGTATATAAAAATGAGATTAAATGGTTAGAAGGTTGTACTAATTTATAAAATTAGTCCCGCAACCAAAAGGCCAGTGGAGTGGCTTTAATAAATTAAAGAGCAGATTATACCGATAAAAAGGTATTTTAGTAAATGATTTTTATACAAGGCTTAGAGGAAGTGTTATGGCCTAAGAAAATTCATAGATACTATCTAGAATTAAAGGGAATTTATGGATCTGATAGAAAATAATTACAGAAGCCAGAGCACTGTAATTATAGAAAAGAAGTTAAACCCAGAGTAAAAGTGCACCAATAAAGTGTTAATCAGAGTCTTGCACTTTACTTGGCCCACAAGTCGCCACTTGTCAAGCCTTTAATGGATGGTAATTAAAGCTTTCCAAGTGTCAAGCTACCAATGGAGAGGATCTTGACTTTGGAATGTAATTATATTATGAATTAAGTTAATTAAGAGAGAGGTTTCAAGAAGGTTTAGGCATTTGACACTTGGACTTTCATTAAATGTGGTAAATGAGATATTTTGAGAGCACTAAGGAGCTCATCTCTCCCCTAAATCAGATGGGAATTTCATCCAAGGCAAATAGGAGAGGAAAAGAGAGGGTTTTGGAAGGAGAACCAAGTAAAGCTATCAACTTTGGTCATCAATCAAGGATTCAAGGTGAGATCTTGGTTCTAGATGTGTTATTGTCTTGTTTTCCTTCTCTTTTAAGGTTGAAAAATCTGTCTTCTCTCCCTTTTGATGGCTGGTCAAAATGGTTGATGAGTGGGGAAGGGAGTTTGGTTGTTAGATCTTGCTAGAACACCTCAAAGTATGGTAGATCCAAGTGGATCTATGTGGAAATTGGAAGAATTATGTGCTGATTTGATGCCTATTTCGAATTAGTTACTGTTCATATCTGATTCTAAAATTCTGTATGCTTAAAGCATATTCTGTGAGCTTTAAATCTATGGATAGAACACTCTATTTGGATATGTGTACGATTTATGGTGATTTTTCAAAGTTAGAGATTGAAATCTGGAAACAGTGTTGAACTTTTGGGAGAGTGTCGAGTTCCCGTACTATTCAGCATAGAATTGATTCTTGAAACTATTTTTCCTTTAATGTTAGCTTAAGGAGCTTTTAGTGAGACTTAGAAGCACTCAATTTGGATTTTTTTAGATTTAATTATAAATTTTCAAAGTTGAGCAAAAACATTTTGGAGATTCTGCGTGAACAGTACCCGCGAACCAAAATTTCCAGATTTGATCTTCTTGAATCTAAGGCCATCTAAAGTGGTCCTAATTGACAAGAAATGGATCTTTAGGATGGGAAATGATAAGATTTATATTATAAAAGTTAGAAAGAAAACCCTAAGACTAAGAGAAAGGGTTGAGGTTCAAGAAAGCTAGTCTTGAACTTTATGTAATCTAATGGTTCTAATAGATTGTGTGATCATTATGGTTATGTTTAGGACCTTTGGAACATCCAAGAGGATGTTTGGTGATGTTGACCAAATGCCCACATGGTTGGAAAGTCAAGGGAGTCAAAGGAAAAGTAAGAGGAAAGCTTGAGGTACAAGGTAGTGAACTTACCCTTTATGTGCTTGACATGGTATGCTCATGTGTTGGTTTGTATTTGTTATTTGAATGATGTTGTGACATGATGATTGTTGCTGGAAATGCTGTTTTTAATATGTTTCCATGGCCATGTATTTTTATACCGAGCATAAAGCATGATGGCATGTCACTAGTTAACTTAAATTTATGAAAAACTACATACCATACACTAGCATCCATCTTGTGCATATATGTGATAATGTTTGCTACTGAGATTCTCCCGAATCTCACCCCTCCCTAACCAACCATTTAGGTCAATCAATGATGGGCACTAATGGCATGAGAAGCAAGGAGAAGAAAGTGGAGAATTATTAACGTTAATGATTGAGATTATGTTCAATGTATAATTCTCCTATGTTGTAAATTATGTTATGAATGCCATCAATTCAATGTATGTGCTTAGGATGTTTATGACATGAACAACAGTATATGAGTATGAATGAGTTAAGTCACAAGATTTGGCAGACTCATAGTACACATCCCAAGCTTTAAAATGAGTGGTAAATCACCTTATTTGGATGTGTATACGAAGAGATATGAATTTTCAAAGTTAAGGCGCAGAATCTGAAAAGTCTGGATTTTACCAAATGAATAGTAATCTTAATCCAATAAACTATACATTTTCAGTGAGGATGAGTTTAGTTGAATATTTTTCCCTTAAAGAGTATTGAAAGAGCTTTCCATAGAATTTTGGAACACCTCCATACGATTTTTCTAGAATTAGTTATGATTTTTCAAAGTTAGACCTGTAATCTGAAAACTGAACAGTGAACAGTAATTTTCCAAAAATTAACGTCCAAATTGAAATTTTTAAGTGTAAGACCATCTAACATGGTCTGGAATGGTTCTAAATGAATGCTAAGGTACTACATAAGTAAGGTGTGACAATGGGTGCCTTCTTCGCATATTGGGCATGCTTTATGCCCCTTAACACTGTATCCTGACAAATTTCCATATGCCGGAAAGTCATTTATCGTGGTGAAGATCATGGCACGTAAATTGAAGGTCTCTTGTTTATATGCATCAAACACATCAACACCTTCCTCCCATAATTTCTTTAGATCCTCAATCAAAGGTGCCAAATACACATCGATATCGTTTCCCAGTTGTTTTGGCCCTGAGATCATCAAAGATAGCATGATATACTTTCTTTTCATACATAACCAAGGAGGCAAGTTGTAAATTACGAGGAGCACTGGCCAAGCACTGTGTGTGCTACTAAGATTACTATATGGGTTAATTCCGTTCGTACAAAGCCCTAGCCGAAGGTTTCTTGGCTCACCACCAAATTGAGGAAATTTTTGATCTATTGTTTTCCATTAAGGAGAATCTACCAGGTGACGAAGCTTTCCATCACATATTTTCTCATCGAAATGCCATTTCAAGTTCTTTGCATCTGTGGCATTAGCAAATAGACACTTAAATCGTGGTATTATTGGAAGATACCACAGAACCTTCAAAGGAGAACCTTTGGTCATCTCATTATAATCACCATCATCTTTCTTCATTTTGTATCTTGAAGTGCTACATTAAGGGCACTTATTCAACCCTTCATAATCATTTCTGAATAATATGTAGTCATTAGAACACACATGTATCTTATCATATTCCAAACCCATCAGACACAAAATCTTTTTTGCCTCATACATTCGTTTTGGAAGTGAATTTCCTTTGGGAAGAATATCACTCAGCAATTCAAGTAATTCCGTAAAACTAGTATCAGTCCAACCATTTCTTGCCTTCAAATTCATCAGTTTCAATACGGTTGTCAACCTTGTGTAATCATCTTTGCACCCTGGGTATAAAGGCGTCTCTGCATCACTACACAAAGTTTCAAAGGTGAGAGAGAACTGTGTAGAGGATTCAGACCTTATATCATGAAACATATCCGAAATTCTATCACCAAAGTCTTCATTCACAACCTTCTCATTTGCAGACAGTGTAGTCTTTCTAATTTCTCCATGCCATATCCAATTTGTATATCTCAAATTTATCCCATCACAGATAATATGCTCTTTTATCTCAGAAATACTCCATCAACTAATGTTTAAACATTTGACATAAGGACAATAGTACAATTCATCTATTTTACTAGGGGTATTTCTCTGAGCAAACTCAAAAAACCTTTCAACCCCATCCTCATATTCTTTGCTAATTCTCTTAGCTTTCATCCAACTACGATCCATTGTTCTACAAAGTCAATGAATATAGTTGTCAAGCTCAATTCTAATTCCTTAATTCAAATACTGAAATAATAAAATCATTAAATGTTAGTCAATAAATTAAAATTGACTAACACTTAATTACAAATTAAAGGGAATGTCTCTTTTTTAAAAATAAAAAATTTGACAAAATTTCCCCTTGACAACCATGTACAAATTAAACACCAAATTAGAAAAAAAAAACTCAAAATTTTTAATCAACATGAATCCAAAAATATAACAAATAAAACAAAAGTAAAAATAACATATTTCAATGTTGAAATAGTTAAACAAAAATTATTTTAATAAACAAAAAAATATTGTTCATAACATATTTCAACATGATAAATTTGAAAAAATATAACAAATTTGAAGAAATATAACAAATAAAACAAAACAAAATCAATTAATAAAGATTTTTAAAGCTAAAATTTTTGAATCCAAAACGGGAACACAAATGATATCCATTTGCAGTGAAATTTTAAACAACACTTTACTATCAATCAAAGTTCATAATGAAGAAAAAAAAACACAAAATAACAAACAGATTATTTATTACTAAATTCTTGTATTTATTACAAAAAAATTACCAAAAATTCGAAATAAATATCAAAAAATTATAAAAAAATTTAAAAACTTCACAACTAATCAACTTCAAACATTTAAACATGTTTCTAATATGGTATGTAAGAAGGAATTAAGGTTTTCTCACATCCAATGCCCACCAATCAACGGTTCAACCACATAAAAAATGCAAAATGAACAATACAAGCCAACCACAATGTAAAACTAACAAACCCATTTCAAATACAACAGATTTTCATGGCCAAAATATTCAACAAACCAAGAAAAATTGAAAAGAATGAAAGAAGAGGATACTCAGAGTAGAGAAGATTCAAATGCGAAATGAGGGGCGTTTGAACGGCGGTGAAGTTTAAACGGTGGGTGAAAGAGAGCCTTTCTTATCGTTCGCCTTGGGGTTCTCAATCAAAAATAAATCCAAGCTAAGCAGTATAATGCAAACTCGGGTCGTTTCACTTTTGGGAGCCTTTATTAATTACCTAAGCTAGACTAAATGCCATGCAATGCAATGAAATGGGGTTTTGGGTTTTTAGATTTAAATGAATTGATCCAAGACTGAATGCAATGAAAACAAACCTAAGATACTATATTTTTTTGGTGTTTTAAGATAATAATGATGGAATGGAAATGAATGATAGGAAATCTCTTGAAAATGGCTTTGGTGGCAATCATAGTTCACTTAAAATATTGGGAGTTTCACAAATCATTAGGTTTTCTTAATAACAACCTCAATAACTCATTGAGTCCAAAGCTTACATTAATGAACTCATTAATGAAAACTTTGTTAAGTTTCCCTAATGTGTAATTTTGGAATGATCATGCAATTGGCTTAATGAAACACACAATCAACTCAGTACCCAAACACAACTATGCAAGATAAGAGAGAATCATGAGAGTTACAATAAGCATATATGCAACTACATATACTTAAGCACAAAGTTCAACATCAATCAATCCAAATTACAAATGTAATCATTAACCAATAATTACAGTATCAGTCCCAAGTTCCTAACTAAGAAATTACAACTCCTAGACCTAGAAAGCCATAAATCATAGCTAAAAATTGCAAACTGAAACTAAACTCCCCTTTGAAGCTTAGGAACTCAAGCCACACCACCATTCTTCAAGAGTTGATAAACCCTAGCTCTCCATAGCTTCAAGAAAAGCTCCAACTGAAGTGAATCTGTCAGCCATGGTAGTTGGGAGTGGAAGGAATTGAGATGGAGTGAATGAAAGATGAAGGAAATGGATGGGGAAGAAGATGGAGGTGGAGAGGCAAGAGGATGGGAGAATAGAGGTGTTGTAGGAGATGGAATGGAGTGTATGGTCGAAAATAGGGTTTCTAAGGGTTTTAGGGGTCCATCTGGGTCGGATCATATGATTAGAAGCTCCATTTTCGCGTTCTGATCCGGATCTGGCGTTGTTGATACGAAGAGTTCACCGCAGCGAAGCATGCCCGAGAGGAACTCTGCCTAATCTTGTGATTTCGCCGCGGCGAACTCTGCCCGAGAGACTACTGGTGAGATTTCAATTTGGCGCCGCGGCGAACTCTATTAGTGCTGATACTCTGATCTTGTGTTGTGTCATCCTTTGGTCTTTGATCTTGGCTCCAATTCTCAATTGTCCTACAATAAAAAGCAACAATTTGAAGCATCAATTGTCCTAGAAATCAATTGAATACAATTAATAACCAATTATGACAATTTTAACCTCAAAAAGACACTAACTCAAAGCAAGGACTCTTAATCTAAATTAAGCACAATTATCATCAAAAGGAGCCAAAATCTATGATAACTACCCTTAAAATGATATGAAATAACATAGAATAATTGGGCTAAATCAGTGGGGTAGTGGGGGAAATGGCCGGTAATGGCAGTTTCTTGGTAGTGGGACAGAGGGGGACCACGGCGCACTACTGAAGAACCGAGAAAGAACCGAGAAATGACCCTAACGCGAGGTGGCCGTAGGTTAAATGACACTTTCTATGGCGGTTTTTTTCCATTGTGGAAAGTTTTTTTAACGGCGGTTATTTAAATAATCGTCGTTAAAAATAATTTCCATGGCAAATTTCTTAAAAACCGCCATGGAAAATAAGGAGACATTCAACTTATTTACAAAAGTGCTACCACCTTTTTTTCCACGTCGTTTTTCTGCTTAACCGTCGTTATTTTGCGACGTTAAAAGTCTTTTTTCTACTAGTGGCTTCCTGATCTTCTTGGGCTGGTGCACCAACTGCATGGGCTGCTCCAACATCATACACAGGTTGGGTGGGAAGAGGTGTCACACCTTCCTATTATATTGACTTAGGTTCCTTTCAAAATCATTATAGACCACATTGGATGGTCTAGGGCTCACTTTTTAATATAAAAACGCTAAATTTCGTATTTTTACTGTTCATCAGGTAAAAATTTAGTTTTTCTGGCCCAACTTCAAAAATTCATAACTTATTCTACAAAAATCCAATTGGGGTGGTTCAAAATTATAATTAAAGCTCTTTAAGTCCTCTTTTATGGAAAAATAATCTCATTGTTCAATTCTTTATGAGAAAGCATCAGGTTTTTGAGAAAAGCAACACTGTCCATTTGCCAAAAACCCTGATTCCCAGATTCTGACCATTAACTTTGAAAAATCATTATAAATCTTATACTGGGCCATTTTTAACGTATTAGCTATCAAATTGAATCTCAAGACGTTATCTTTCATCATACCAAATTTCATGATTAAAAACGTTTGGGACCATAATCAAAAAGTCATGTGAACCAGTCAGGGTTAGTGTGCTTCCAGCACTGTTAGTTTAATATGTACATAACCAAAATGAGCTCACGAATTTTTGTGGCTAGACCCCACAAATTAGCCTTCAATCTGCAGCTTTCCCTTGGAGGATTCAGGCCCTAAAATGTTACATTATTTTTGGGGGATGAGATTTTTGAAAATCCCAGTAACAAATTAACCAACTATAGCACCAAGCAAGCATCATTATTATGCATGATCATATTAGCTACTATTAGTGAGCTAACATGCTTATCATTTGGCAACTCAAACATGCAAAGGCTAAAGCAAGATACTACATAGAGCAACCACATAACAACCAAGAAAGCTCAACCACAATAATAGCAATTAACCATACAATAATCAATAATGTTAGTTAGTGGTAGTAGCTAGGTTTAACTTACTACCTTGCTCCAAAAGTCTTAGCTTTTCTTCCTTCTCCTCTTTCCCTTGACAAATATCAAACCCTAACCATGTAATCCATAAAAAAGGGCAGCCATAATCATTATCCAACCATGAAAAAGCAAGAACATACATCAAAATGATTCTTGAACCATAAAGTTCCCTCCTTTGTTCACTACTTTTAGATTTGGTTCTTTTAACCCTAAAAATCACTCCTTGACTCAACCCTACATGGTTTTTCATATAGATTTCAAATATATGCCTAGATCTAGGAAAATAAAATGGCCTCCTTCAGTTTTCCTTTGACCGAACCACAAGGAATCATGAACCAAAAATCACAACTTTGCTTTAAAGCTTCCAACACTTGTTCCTTTTAGTTTACCCTACACCATTCCTCATTTTAAGCATTATGGAAGCCTTAAAACAATGAAAAACTCATCCTAGGGTTGAGTTCCTCACTTGGCCGAAATGGAAGCTCAAGAAAACAACCATGAAAAATGCTTTAAAACAACTTAAACTCACTTGCAAGCACTAGGATCTAGCTTGTGTTGTTGTGTCTTAGCAAGTGTGATGATCAAAACTTCTTTCCCCTTTTTATTAATCAGTTCAGCCAGCACAAAGAGAGGGAAGAGATAGACTTTCAACCATAAAAAGGAAAGAAAAGAAAGTAAGAGCACCTCTAGAACCAAGATCTAACCTTGAAAACTTGCTTGAATGACCAAAGGTGCTCCCTTTCTTCTTGTTTTCTCTCAAGCTCTCTCTTTTCTCTCCCTTTTTCTCCTTGGCCGAATTGAACATATGAAAATGGGGAGGGATGAGCTTGATTAATGTCTCAAAATATCTCAACCACCTTCTTTAATGATAGTCCAAGTGTCATTACCCTACTAAGTCTTGGTTTCTCTTTCATAATTAACAAAATTCCAAATGAAATTATTTACTAAAGTCAAAATCCTCTCCATTTATGGAATGACACTTGGCTAATTCAAATCTTCTCCTTCAAGAGCTTGACACATGGCTCAATAGGGTCCCTTAGATTTGCAAGACACCAATCTTGCTTTATCAGTATACTTTAGGCTCTGAGTTTAGCTTCTTTTCTATAATTACAGTAGCTTAGCCTCTATAATTATTTTCTGTCAGATCCTTAATTTATTCTCCTTATTATTATCTTCCCAAATTGCCCTCTTTGTCTCAAAATTAAGTTCCTAATAATTAAATATAAAGGAAAATTAATTTCCTTCTCTTTAGGGATTTTTCCACTTTTCACATTCATTTGGAAAAATCTTGGACACTTGAGGGTCTTCATTTAATTCCATAATCTCATATAATTCCTTAGGATCTCATATGAATTTTCTTGAAATTTTATTCCCCTTAATTTATTTATTTGGAATTTTTCAAATAAAATCCCTTAATTAGCCCAAATCACCCTTTAATTCTCTCATAATTTCTCTAAGGGTAATTTGGTCATAAAACCAACTTTATAATTTCATATAACCCTCAAAGGATCCATATTTTTCCTTAATTTTCCAAGGCTCGGAAATATTTTTCCTTATTTACATTTGACCAATTTTCCTTAATTAGTCAATTTCCTATAATTGGCTTGGAAAATTACTGTAATTATTTTCCACCAAAATCTTTTGACTTTTCCTTATCATTTTTAATCCTTAATAATTTGAGAATATTTCTTATCTCTAATTACCATAATGCTGGATGTGACAGGAGGTGGGCTAATAACAGGCTGTTTAAGGTGGTCATAACAAAATAAGGGGGCTGGCTGGAAGTAGCTGTCATTGTTGTACTCAGGAACATTGGCAGCGCGAAAAAGGTCAGTGACTAGGTGGGGAAAAATGATGTTGTTGGTGAGTTTAGGGGTATTGATGGCATCATGGAGAGTTGACTAAATGGTATCAGCTATGTCAAATGATCGGCCAGTCATGAGAAGGTAGATGTATAGGGCTTGTCGCTTAGGAACATTAGCTAGGTGGGTGGTGGGTACTAGGTTATTGCAGACAAAGTACAGCCAAGGATGAGCCTTAGGTTGGAACTCAGATCGCTTTAGGTATTGTTTTGTAGTGCAGGGGCGATGCCAAGTGGCACCTTTATGACACAGGGTTTGGACAACATCGTCAAAAGGATAGTTATCTCTATATTCAAAATAACCCGAATAGCAACAAGGTTGAAGGCGGTAATGGTAGCGGATGTTTTTAGCTGTAAAAGAATGGTGGACACGAACATTATGAAAGTCAATGACCATGGAACCATGAAATTGGGCATAGGTGTAGAAATGGTGAACAAAAGCGTCATTGCCCATGGAACGCTCCTGGACCAAACTAATCAATTGGGATGCTCGGAGTTGGCGGACAAAAGGGTCATTTGGGGGGTCTAAGGGAAAAGATCGCTCCTTAAGAGGTCTCTGATCAATCTTTTCATACAGCTCCTCAAAAGTATACTCATCCCCAGAATCAGATTTAGACACCGGTGCAGGGTTCTTAGTACTAGGCATTCTCTGAACACAACACACAAAACACACTAAACAAACACCAAACAGACAGCAATAAAAACTACCCCAGAAAAACCAAAATAAACAACCTAGGAGTAGCAAATGGCTATCCAATGATTCATAGGTTTTTAATTTACAAAAAATTTTCACAATTGAGTAAAGGAATAACAGAAAAACAAAATGCATCATGAATCATTAGATAGCCTAAGAGCTATGCAACTAAAAACTAAAAGTAAAAACAACCCAACCAAACAACTAACCAAAGGAACTAAACAGATAACTACCCCTAAACAAAGACAGAAAATAGAAAAAAAAAAGAAAAAAAAGAAGAAGCCAAAAAAGAAAGAAAGAAGAAAAACTTACAGAAGAAAAAAGGGAAGACTAGCGCAGAGAAAGAGTAAGTAGGTAATGAAGATGATATGCAACGTAGGGATAATAGATAACCAAGGAGAGAATGGCAGGCAACAGGGCAAACTAGAGAGAAGTGGTAGCCGAATACGGGGGAAGATGGAGAAGAAGAAGAAGAATGCAAAGAGAAAAAACGTTCTGATGGGGTTTGGAGAGAAAAGCAACAGATTGGAATGGGAATGGGTAACTAATAGGGGTTTGGAGAGGTGAAGGGTTGAAGGAAAGTGAAAAGACGAAAATGGAGTTAAAGAAATTAAATAGGTAGGTAGTTATGAAGGGTATAATGGTAATTTAACACTGAAAAGTAGGGTTTATGAAAAACGTTCTGCACAGAATCTGGGGTTTCGCCATAGCAAAAGGTAACGTTCATCGCGGTGAAACCTTCCTGAGACGTAGAGAAAGGAAAGAAAGGGACCTCATGCGGCGAAAGTGTCCTGAGAGCAACACACAAAACTAGGTGAGCTTCGCCACAGCAAAAGTATACCGAGAGCAACAAACACAAGCTGGGCATCTTCGCCGCGGTGAAAGTAGCCAGAGACACTAAAAAACTAAATAGAAACAACACAGTAGCAGAGGAACAAGGCACATAAATAAAGGGGGCAGCCAGATACTTCATAAACCTTTAAGTGCACAAAATGAGATCAAAAGGTGCTCAATAAGCGCATGATAAGGCAGCATAACACACAAAATAGAGTAGCAAACTTTCTCCATCAATTAAAAGTAGATAATTTATCAAATTGCTGCACTATAACAATTAAGCACATTAAGGAGGAAGACCAGAGATCAAAATCAAGAGGGTGATCTTATTGAATAGAAAAATTACTAACTACACTAAAACTATACTACTAAGATGGTTTCTCCCCAATACTCAATCAGCACACCAATGCATAGAATATATCATGAGCAATAATAGGGCAAAAGTAAGTAAATGAGTGAAGGAAAGAAACAACCTGGTAGTTAAGGAAGCTTTTGATTCTCATGGTAGAGCTTCAATAGATGGCCATTGACTTTGAATCTGGCTCCAGTCTCCTCATGCAAAAGCTCAACTATGCCAAAGTTGTGCACTCTTGTGACCGTGTAGGGCCCGTCCCATCGGGTGTTGAATTTGCCTTGTTTGAAAGTGAACCGAGCCTTATACAACAATACTCAGTCGCCTTCTTTGAAGTGCTTTCGTAGGATTCCCTGGTCATGCACGAACTTTGTTTTCTCCTTGTAGAGTCTAAAGTTTTCATAAGCTTCCAGCCTAAGCTCCTCCAGCTCTTGCAGTTGCAACTTTCTCTCCTTTCTAGAAGACTCTATATTCATGTTATACTGCTTAACTACCTAATAGGCCTTGTGCTCGAGCTCCACTGGTAAATGGCAAGCTTTCCCAAAGACCAAGCAGTAAGGGGACATGCCAATGGGTGATTTGTATGCTGTCCGGTAAGTCCACAATGCTTCTTCTAAGCATAAACTCCAATCTTTCTTAGAAGGCTTTACTATCTTTTCTAGTATGTGCTTCACCTCTCTATTTGAAAATTCAGCTTGACCATTGGTTTAGAGGTGATAGGCAGTAGAGACTTTATGAGTGACACCAAATTTTAAAAATAGATTATCTACAATCCTATTACAGAAATGTGTACCCCTGTCACTCACTACAGCCTTAGCGATCCTATACCTACAGAAAATGTTTGATTTAAGAAATTTTGAAATAGCTTGGGCATCATCTTTTCTAAAAGGTATCACTTCTATCCATTTGGACACATAATCTACAGCTAACAAAATATATACAAAACCAAAGAATGAAGGAAAAGGTCCCATGAAATCAATACCCCAAACATCAAAGATTTCACAAAATAATAAAGGCTGTTGAGGCATCTCATGCCTTTTTCCTAACCCTCCAAAATGTTACATTTGTCACAGGACTGACAAAATGCAAAAGATTCTTTAAAAAGGGTTGGCCAATAAAATCCAGAATCTAAGATTTTCCTAGATATTCTCCTTGCACTAAAATGACCCCCAAAAACCATGGAATGGCAAGCTGAAATAATGGGCTCAAAATATTCATTTGGCATGCACTTCCTAATAACCTAATCACTACACATTCGCCACAGATGAGGTGCATCCCATATGTAGTGTTGGGACTCGCTTCGAAGCTTCTATGCCTGAAATTTAGACATAAAAGGAGGGGTGAGTCCAATCATGACATAATTGACAATATCAACATACCAAGGCTCTTTTACAACCATAGCATATAAAACAGAATCAAGAAAAGAATCACAAGTGAGTTCAGAAGAGTCTACTCCCCTTGTGTCCTCCAGTAGCCTACTTAGATGATCGGTTACTTGATTCACTGTAACACCTTATGTTTATACCAAATAACTTATCTTACGGAACCATTTGGAATCACTTTTGAAGGCTACAAATGATGAAAAATCAAGTTTGAAAATTTTCATTTACGGGTTACTATTCATTGTCACCTTAAAATGTGACAAACTTCAAAAATTCATAACTAATTGTAGAAAAATTGAAATTGAGTGATTCCAAGTTCTACAGAAAGCTCTTTGGATAAAATTTTGAGGAAAAATAGTTTCTAGACTGATTGCCTTGGAATTCGAGCCCAATTTTCTTTGAAAAAGTTACTGTTCATTTGGTCATTTTCGGATTTTACCTGATTTTTGCCTAACTTTGGAAAGGCAAACCTTTCTGTTCGGTTATTGGAATTAGGCGAACTACCCCTCATTTTAAAAAGAAAAATAAGATCTCTTTGCTCACCAAATTTCAAAACCTAACTCACTCGTTTACTCAAATGGTCATTGGTCAAACTTTAATCCCTTTTAGTTGACTTTTTACCCCCTTTGGAAAGGTAACTTAACTTAATTGACCACTTAACATCATAGCATACTCTCCTTAGCTATATTAGCTATTTCTAATCATACTTGGACTATGCTACTCATGCTTGTATACCTCTAACCTTAATCATACTATTGAAAACATAAAGCATGCTTCATATTACATTCCTCCAAAATAGAAAGGTTCAAAGCCATATAAAGTTACTATGGCTTACTACCTCTTCAAGTAAGAGCAAACTCTTTTCCTTTGCCCTTGGATGTTGAAGGCTCTAGGGTTTGTTTAAATATTGGGGAAGATTCTTGGGGAATCTTAGTAGTAATTGCATACATTATCAAGGTCACACAATACATTGTAAATCAAGCTACATGCATGCATACTTTAACTTTATGTTCATGCTATGGCAAGGACATATCATCATAAACATTCATGGCACTCAGCATAGCATAAGCCAAGGCATAATTTGCATGGAGGCAACATCATATAACATAACATTCTCATCCACCTCATAGCATAACAGGTTAGCAAAACACATAGCCATAATCATACAAGGTAAGGTGACACTCTAATATAATGAATTGCAAAAGCTACCTTGATTGCTTTCCTTCCTCTTGAATTCTTTCCTCTTGATTAGATCCTTGTCCCTTTGTTGTGTATAGCCTATTAGGCAACTAATGACACAACATTAAGTATTATTATAACTTCATAATTTAACATAACCCCTTAAACCCCTTTTTCTTGATTTTTAGGGTTTATTTTTCTAGCTTTGATTCTTGAACTTTCTTGGGCTTTTCCTATATAATTTTTCATGTAGAATCCATTTATCATATTAGTTTTATGAAAATCCAATCCCTTCCCATTGACTTAGCTTGGCCGAACCATATATATATTTGTAGGGAAAAGGATTTTCAACCAAATTAACATGTAACCACTTAATCTTTAACCTTTAACCATGCTTAATCTTCATCTAAACCATTCCTTATCATTTTGATAAAATTTGGGCAGCACTTGTAACATCCCAATTTTTAAGCCTAGAAGTACTAGAAATAGCCTGAATGAGATAGGCTACCAGACCCCTTTTTAGTAGAGGTCTTAAAGATGAGAAAGAAAGTTAAAGCAGTTTTAGGGACTAAACTACAAAGTGAATGTTTTAAGGGGCTAAAGAGTAATCAAAGTTAGAGGCTCCAGTAAAGTCTCAAAGGCCCAGAAAGAGAAAAGAGGCTAGATACAGACCAATGGTTAAGTTAGAAGCCTCAAAGAGATGGTTTTATGAGGTTGAGCCTAAGCAGGGGTAAAACCGTAAATTCAGAAAGTTACAGCCATCAGGGGTAAAAATGGAAAGTACTTAGAAAATTCTGAGAAAATCCCAGAAAATGGGAAATAATATTCTAAGGCTCTTTTGTGAAGAGAGATGGTGAAAATACCCCTGAAGTAACTTAAAAGGAATTTATAAGTTTATGGCTCGTTTTGAGGTATAAAGCTAGATTTAATTATTTGAGCCATCACGAGGCCTCAGAAATGTAAGTAAAAATGGGATTCACGAGTTAAGAGACTATAGAAAATTATAAAATTAGTCTCGTCCCCAAAAGGCCAGCAGAATGGTTTTAAGAATTCTTGAAAGCCAGTTATGCCGAAAAAGGGCATTTTAAAGAATGATTTTTAAGTGGGGCTACAGGTTGAGTTATGACCTGAGAAAATTCACAAATTTTCTCTAGAATATGAGGAATTTTATGATATTTTTGGATGAATTTTTGGAGCTCTGGATTGAATAAAATGCTCCAGTCAAATATTAAATAATTTTGTCCCCTAAATAGGAGACAAAACCAAAGAAAATATCTAAGAGCCATCATGACGATGCTGAGTCAGCATGTGAGTCATCAAGCGTAATCATGACACCGACGAGTCATCATGCTGAGTCATCAAGCGTAATCATGACACCTACGAGTCATCATGCTGAGTCACCAGAAGATATTTATGGACAGCATAAAAATCAGAACGCAGTATGGGAATATTTTAGACAATCTTTTGTCTACCCATTATAGCGAAATCTCTACTGCATGACTCAGTAAGGTTAAGTAGCCTGTCAGTAAAGCTAATTATTTTCATCTATGCTCCTCTAAGGTGGCACCATATATGTACTTATTAAGATGAGAAAATAGTGTCAGAACATGTCCTCGTGGTACAGGGTAAGTCAAGACTCGAAAAGTATCCGATACGGTGCAAGATTGGCTTGATAAGTGGAGAAATAATTAAGAAAATATTTTTGCACGAATTTTCTATTTATTTTCTCCCTATTTTAATGCCATAAATGATGAAAGGACATGAAAGTGACACGTGTACGGTTAGATGAGAAAAAGAAAATATTACGTGTACGGCTAGATGGAAGACACGTGTACGGTCGGATGCAAGACACGTGTGCGGTCGGATTAAAGACATGTGACTTGATGATGTAAGCATGATGTCATCATGATGAGGTAAGCATGATGTCATAGGACACTTGTCACCGTAAGATCAAAAGAGAAAATGGATGGTCCAGATCGAGCCACGTATTTTTAAGATCAACGGTCCAGATTCAGTCTGTTTTTCTATAAATACCCCCTCCCCTCCCTACCATTTCGTCCAAGCATAAGGAATCCATGGGGAAGCTCTTGAAAAATGGTTTCTAGAGAGAGAAAGAAGAGGGAGAAAGAAAGGCCAAGTGGTTCCAAGCCAGATCAAACTCTAAAACAAGGTATGTGATGTTTATAGCACCTGATTTTATGCCTATTTCGGATTAGTTACTGTGCATATCTGATTCTGAAATTTTGCATGCTTAAAGTACACTATGTGAGCTTTAAATCCATAGGTAGAACACTTCATTTGGATATGTGTACGATTTATGGTGATTTTTCAAAGTTAGGGTTTGAAATCTGGAAACAGTGTTGAACTTTTGGAAGAGTTTCGAGTTCCGTACAGTTCCGGTACTGTTCGGTGTAGAATTGGCTCTTGAAACTATTTTTCCTTTAAATTTAACTTAAGGATCTTCCAGTGAGACTTGGAAGCACTCAATTTGGATTTTTCTAGAATTAATTATGAATTTTCAAAGTTGAGCAAAAATTCTGGAAATTCTGCATGAACAGTACCCGCGAAGCAAAATTTCTAGATTTGGTATTCTTGAATCTAAGGCCATGTAAAGTGGTCCTAATTGACAAGAAATGGATCATAAGGATGGAAAATGATGAGATTTATGGTAGAAGAGTTAGAAAGAAAACCCTAAGACTAAGAGAAAGGGTTGAGGTTCAAGAGAGATAGTCTTGAACTTTATGTAATCTAGTGGTCCTAATGGATTTATGATCAATGTGACTATGTTTAGGACCTTTGGAACATCCAAGAGGATGTTTGGTGATGTTGACCGAATGTCCACATGGTTGGAAAGACAAGGGAATCAAAGGAAAAGCAAGGGGAAAGCCATGTTACAAGGTAGTGAACTTACCTATACTGTGTGCTTGATATGTATGCTTGCATGATGTGACTAAGCTATGATGAAATGTTTGCAAAGTTATGTTTGCAAGTTTATGTTATGTTTTGCCTTGGCAATATGTTATGGAAGTATGAAATGCTTTAGCTTACTTTCCATGGCATTCATGTGTTAATGTTATAACATGTCATGCATGTGCATTATGTCTTGCATGCTTATGGGTAGTGTTTGCTACTGAGATTCCCCCGAATCTCACCCCTCCCTAACCAACCATTTAGGTCAATCAATGATGGGCAATAATGGCATGAGAAGCAGGGAGAAGTAAGCGGAGAATTATTCTTGTTAATGGATGAGACTGTTGATATGTATAATTCTACTATTTTGTGAACTATGTTATGGATGCCAATGATGCCATGTATTTAATTATAATATTTATGACATGAATGAAAGTGTATGAGCATGAATGGGAAAGAGTAAGGCCATGTTATGTATGCCAAAGAAATAAAAAGAATTAAAGAGATGTTAAGGGATAAAATGTAAGTCCTGGAGCAGTGAGTTTGTAGCTCTAGTTTGACCTATCACACGAGTGAGTTAGGTCATAAGATTTGGCAAGCAAGGAGATCTGATATTTCTCTTTAAAATGAGGGGTAGTTTGCCCGATTCCGATAACCGAGCAGAAAGTTGTGCCTTTCCAAAGTTAGGCAAAAATACAGTAAAATCCGAAAATGACCAAATGAACAGTAACTTTTTCAAAGGAAATTGAGCTCGAATTTCAAGGCAATCAGTTCAGAAACTATTTTTCCTCAAAATTTTATCCAAAGAGCTTTCTGTAGAACTTGGAATCACTCAATTTCAATTTTTCTACAATTAGTTATGAATTTTCGAAGTTTGTCACATTTTAAGGTGACAATGAATAGTAACCCGTAAATGAAAATTTTCAAACTTGATTTTTCATCAATTGTAGCCTTCAAAAGTGATTCCAAATGCTTCCGCAAGGAAAGTTAATT
Source organism: Neltuma alba (assembly GCF_004799145.2). NCBI lineage: Eukaryota > Viridiplantae > Streptophyta > Magnoliopsida > Fabales > Fabaceae > Neltuma > Neltuma alba. Next base: position 212,866 of record NW_021635243.1, read on the forward strand.
GATTTAAACATGAGGCGTTACAGCACTTCCCCTTAGAAAAATGACTTTCTATCATCATTAAAATAGCCTAAAACTAACACACCATCATTATAACTTGAAATGGAAGAGTTTTAGAAGCTTGCCTTGCTTCCAAATGACTTTCTCTCACTAGAATTCTTCTCTTTCTCTCTCTACACGAAAATTTGCAAGAGGTTTCTGTCACATCCAGAAATATAGCATTTAGGAAATAGGAATATTCCTAAATAATTAAGGGTCAAAATGACAAGGATAAATAGAAGAATTTTGGTGGAAAATAATTATTATAATTTTCCAAGCCAGTTATAGAAAGTTTGACTAATTAAGGAAAATTGGTCAAAAGTAATTATAGAAAAATTTTCCAAGCCTTCAAAAATTAAGGAAAAATAAGGACAATGTTCCTTGAGAATTATATGGGATTATAAAATTGGTTTTATGACCAATTTGCCCTTAGAGAAATTACAAAGGAATTTAAGGGCGATTTAAGCTAGTTTAAGGTCCTTTATTTGGAAAATTCCAAATAAATATTTTTAAGGAGGATAAAATTCCAAGAAAATTCCTATGATATCCCAAGGAATTACAAGAGATTATGAAATTAAAAGAAAACCCTCAAGTATCCAAGATTTTCCCCAATTCCTTTGGAAAGAAGAAAAATCACTAAAGAGAAGGAAAATAGTTTTCCTTTTTATTTAATTATTGGGAAATTTAATGTGAGACAAAGAGGGCAATTTGGGAAGATAAAAATGAGGAGAATAATTTATGGATCTGACAGAAAATAATTACAGAGGCCAGAGCACTGTAATTATAGAAAAGGAGTTAAACCCGGAGTAAAAGTACACCGATAAAGTGTTAATCGGAGTCTTGCACTTTACTTGGCCTACAAGTTGCCACTTGTCAAGCCTTTAATGGGTGGTAATTAGAGCTTTCCAAGTATCAAGCCACCATTGGAGAGGATCTTGACTTTTGAAATTAATTTCAATTGTCATTAAGTTAATTAAGAGGGAAAATTAAGAAGGAATAGGCACTTGACACTTGGCTCTTCATTAATTGTGGTAGATGGGATATTTTGAGAGCATTAATGAGCTCATCTCTCCCCCTAAATCAGATCTAAGGTTCGGCCAAAGGAGAAAGGTGGGAGAAAAGAGAGAACTTCATGGAGGAATCATGAGAAAGGGAGCAACTTTGATCATCTAAGTGAGATTTAAGGTTAGTTGTTGGTTTCAAGTTGTTCCTTGTCTTGTTTTCATGCTTTTTATGGCTGAAAAATCTGTCTCCTCCTTCTCTTGTTGCTGGCCGAAATACTTTTCTTGGTGGGGAGGGAGTTTGGTTGTTAGATCTTGCTAAGACATAACAACACAAGTTAGATCCTAGTGTTTGCAAGTGATTATAGTTGGTTTTGAAGCATTTTTCATGGTTAGTTCCTTGAGTGTTATTTTTGGCCAAAGCTAGATCTGGATCCTAGGATGAGTTTTTCAAAGTTTTGAGGCTTCCATTGTGTTCAAAATAGAAAATAGTGTAGGGTAAATCTAAAGAACAAGTGTTGGAAGCCATAGAATCAAAGTTGTAATTTTGAAAATGAACCATAGTGGTTCGGCCAAGCTGAAATTGAAAGGGGGAATTTATTTTGTTAAATCTAAGTAGATATTTTGAATCTACATGAAAAAATATGTAGGAAAAGGTCAAGAGGGAATTTTTAGGGTTTATGGAAAGTAACTCTAAAAGTTCAAGAACGAAGATGGAAGCTTTAAGGGGTTAGAGGTTACTTGATTTATGTTGTTAATTTTTCATGAGGAATGGTTGATGATTCTTGCTGCCATTTTTATGGATTGCCATGTTAGGGTTTGGCATTTGTGGAAGCAAGAAAGAAGAACAAGAAAATCAAAGAGCATTGGATTAAGGTAGTAAGATTTAATTAGCCTTAATGTTGATTGTTGCATTGATTGCTATGCAATTTCATGTGCTATTATGTGGTTGAACTAAATGATGAGGATGATGATGATTGTGTAGCAATACTCCTTGCTTTATGTGCCTTGGCTATTGCATGTCAGAGTGCTACATGTATGAGGTAAAGTAGTTCCCTATTAATAGCAAAAGGTTGGAATGCTTGTAATTGATGCATGTTAATGTTTTGGTTGATTGATCTTGCTACTGGGATTTTCAAAAATCTCATCCTCCAAATATAATGTAACATTTTAGGGCCTGAAACTCTTAAGAGCAAGCTACAGATTAGAGGCTAAATTATGGTGATACACCATAAAAATTCGTGGACATTTGGTTATGTATAATTATCAATGGTTGGTGCTGTAACCCCTAAGCAAGATGTTAGATTAGAGCCATGATTTATTTAGTTACCGAACGAATTTCTACACGAGATTTGTCATGGTTAGAGTTGACGTCCTGAGCTTCAAATTGATAGGTAGCACTTTAAAAATGTCCAAGTATACAATTTTTAATGATTTTTCAAAGTTAAGGTTTAGAATCTGGAAAAAGGATTTTTGCCAAATAGACAGAGGAGAATTTCACAAAAACCTGATGCTTTTTCCAATAGAATTGGATCATGATATTATTTTTCCCCTAAAGATGACTTAAAGAGCTCTAAATAAAATTTTCAACCACTCCATTTGGATTTTGGTAGAATAAGTTATGAATTTTTGAAGTTGGGCTAGAAAACTGGATTTTTACCCGATGAACAGTAAAAATCTGAAAATCAGCGTTTTTCAAGAATTTTTGAGCCCAAGACCATCCAATGTGATCTAAAATGGTTTTAATTAAACCCTAAGTGGATCCAATAGTAAGGTGTGACAGTTTCCTACTTGAAAGGTCTTGCATGAAATGAACATGTGAGGGGGTATTTATAGGCTTCATATTTCACTAATTCCACATATACCCTTCTTGCATAAGACTTAATCTTAGCCCTCCAATTTTTACCTCTTTCCACATGTACAAATCTTAGGCTATGTAGCTTAGTATGTTGACACTTGGATGATGAGTCATTAGGGCTTATGTCATCTCTTCTTATCCATTAAGATTAATTAGGCTTAATATAGTACTGGTTTATTTTATCTGATAGTCAAAAAATTCTAGTATCTCAAAATTCTTATATCAGCTCACCATTAATTATGTCTCAGTAAAGGGGTATTTTCTGATTAATTTTATAATTTTTCTCCCTCTATAACTTCTTAAATTGTCATTTCTGTAAAAACAGAAAATCTACCAATATTAATTTAGCTTTAAATTCAATTAAAACTAACCTCCTCATCATTTAGGGTTGGAAATAATTTTATAAATTTCCATAATTCCTAAATGAATTTTCTTTAATTTTTCATAATTTTCTGAAGTCTCTAAGTATTTTTAAGAATTAATATTGGCTATTTTTTTCTTAATTTAGCTAATATTAATAATTAAAATAATTTTTAATAAATTATTTTCAACCTGTATTTACTTTGTAGACCTCAAATACCATTCTACGGCATTAATTCTATTTTCCATGATTTATTAGAAATTTTTAGGATTTCCAGACACTAATTATGATAATGCCCTTTGTAGACCAATCATTTTAAAAATGACAATTTGGTCCTTTTCCAGTTTTCACTTCAATTGTTGTGCTGTTTATCTATCTTTTATCTCACCTGGCCTTGGTCAGCCCTAAATCTTTCATTAATCATACTAAAGATATCAGGGTATGACATATTTTCCTATTTCTAGGTTAGAAATTTTGGGATGTTACATTTACTGCCCCGGTTCGATCTTTTATCTCAATATCAAACTCTTATAGAAGTAAAGCCCACCTTATCAATCTTAGCTTGGATTGTGGCTTCTTAAGTAAATAGCGGACCGCTGCATGATCTGTAAACACAACCACTCGAGAATTAATTAGATATTGCCTAAACTTATCTAAGACAAAAACAATATCAAACATCTCTTTCTCGGTAGTGGTATAGTTGACTCAAGTTGGGTCAAGTGTTTTAGAAGCATAAGCTATGACTCTGGATTGCTTCTCCTCCTTTTGACCAAGCATGGCACCCACTATAAAATTAAAAACATCACATGATAGTTCAAAATGTAAATCCCAGTTAGGTGCGGTTAACATTGGAGGTGGAACAAGCATAGATTTAAGAGTATCAAAGGCATGTCTACAATTGTCATAACAGTTAAATTCTACATCTTTTTTTCAATAAAGTAGATAGGGGTAGGGCAACTTTACTAAAATCTTTAATAAATCACCGGTAAAACCCTGCATGCCCTAAGAAAGATCTCAAATCTTTAAGACAGGTGGGGTAAGGAAGTGAGGAAATAACTTCAATCTTAGCCTTATCAACCTCAATCCCCTTTTAGGAGATTAGGTGCCCTAAAACTATCCCCCTATCCACTATAAAATGACATTTCTCAAAATTTAAGACCAACTTCTTATCTATGCACCTCTTAAGAGCCTGCTTTAGGCTATTCAGGCACTGACCAAAACTCTCCCTATAGACTGTGAAGTCATCCATGAAGACTTCTACGTTTTCCTCAATGAGGTCACTAAAAGTTGATATTATGCACCTTTGAAAGGTGCCTGCAGCGTTACATAACCCAAATGGCATCCTACGATAAGCAAAGGTACTTAAGAGGCATGTAAATTTGGTTTTGTCCTGATCCTCGGGGGCTATAGGAACCTAAAAATAACCTGAAAAGCCATCTAAAAAGCAATAGTGTGACTTACTAGCAAGACTTTCCAACATTTGATCTATGAAAGGGATAGGGAAGTGATCTTTTCGTGTGGCATCATTAAGTTTCCTATAGTCTATGCACACAAGTCATGAATTTTGCACCCTTGTAGGGATAAGCTCATCCCTTTAATTCTTAACCACTGTTACCCTGCTCTTTTTGGGTACTATGTGTATCGGACTGACCCATTTGCTATTAGAAATGGGATAGATAATCCCTGCACTCAAAAGCTTAGTAATCTCCTTCTTAACTATATCAAGGATAAGAGGGTTCAGTCATCTTTGGGGTTGCCTCACTAGTTTTGATCCCTCACTAAGGAGAATCCTGTGTGTGCAAATAGCTGGACTAATTCCAGGAATATCAGCTAAGGTCCACCCTATTGCCCTCTTATGCTCCCTTAAAACAGATAAGAGTCTCTCTTCCTCACCCTTAGACAGCGAGTTAGCAATAATAACAGGTAATTGTTCATTAGATTCAAGGAAAGCATATTTTAGAGTAGGGGGTAGGGGTTTCAAATCAAGCATGGGTGGTTGAACAACAGAAGGGATCAATTTATGAAGTTCAAGAGAGAATAGATTACTCCCCTTTCCTTCAACCAATGATAGCTCTGGTTGAATATGATCAGCTTTGCAGTCCCCCTCTTTCCAAGCATTGAACCAATTTCAAGTTGATCTACAATAGTAACAGTCTTGGAGGGATTCTTCACCATACCATCATTCTCCATTTCAGCATAAGCTTCTGTGATGTTAGGGCAATATGAAATGTCAACAGAAAACCTTTCCCCAAGGGAATTATCACTAATAATAGAGGAATGACAATTCAAATTCAAATCAGTAGCTGATACAAAGAATGTATGCGGGATGGAAAGCATGCAATTAACCATAGTATAGTCAAGGCATGTCATGTCACCACCACATGAACAAGTAGGAAGAGATGAATAAAGAGATGAAAAAGAAGAAACAGATTCATGTTCATTATTAGAATCAATAGAGTAAAGATCAGAGTAAAAAGAATCATTTTGCAATTCAATTTCAGAGCAAGCATCCTCAACAACAATGTATATCATGTTAATTGTAACATCCTGATTTTTAAGCCTAGAAGTATCAGAAATAGCCTGAATGAGATAGGCTACAAGACCCCTTTTTAGTAGAGGTCTTAAAGATGAGAAAGGAAGTTAAAGCAGTTTTAGGGACTAAACTGCAAAGTGAAAGTTTTTAAGGGGCTAAAGGGTAATCAAAGTTAGAGGCTCCAGTAAAGTCTCAAAGGCCCAGAAAGAGAAAAGAGGCTAGATACAAACTAAAGGTTAAGTTAGAAGCCTCAAAGAGATGGTTTTATGAGGTTGAGCCTAAGCAGGGGTAAAACCGTAAATTCAAAAAGTTACGGCCATTAGGGGTAAAAATGGAAAGTACTTAGAAAATTCTAAGAAAATCCTAGAAAATGAAAAATAATATTCTAAGGCTCTTTCGTGAAGAGAGATGACGAAAATACCCCTGAGATAACTTAAAAGGAATTTATAAGTTTATGGCTCAATTTGAGATGTAGAGGTAGATTTAATTATTTGAGTCATAAGGAAACCTCAAAAAATTATGGTAAAATAGGGATGTATGACCTAAGAGACTATAGAAAATTATAAAATTAGTCTCATCCCTAGAAGACCAGCAAAATGGCTTTAAGAATACTTAAAAGCCAGTTGTGCTGAAAAAGGGCATTTTAAAGAATGATTTTTACATGGGGCTATAGGTTGAGTTATGACCTGAAAAAAGTCACAGATTTTCTCTAGAATATGAGGAATTTTATGATATTTTTAGATGAATTTTTGGAGCTCTAAATTGAATAAAATGCTCAAGTCAAATATTAAATAATTTTGTCCCCTAAATAGGAGACAAAACCAAAGAAAATATCTAAGAGCCATCATGACGATGCTGAGTCAGCGTGTGCTGAGTCATCAAGCGTAATCATGACACCTACGAGTCATCATGCTGAGTCACCAAAAGATATTTATGGACAGCATAAAAATCAGAACGCAGTATGGGAATATTTTAGACAGTCTTTTGTCTACCCATTATAGTGAAATCTCTACTACATGACTCAGTAAGGTTAAGTAGCCTGTCAGTAGAGCTAATTATTTTCATCTATGCTCCTCTGAGATGGCGCCATATATGTACCTTTTATTGGCCAGAATTTTAAGAAGAAGTTGTCCTAACGGTACAGGGCAAGTCAAGACTCGAAAAGTATCTGATATGGTGCAAGATTGGCTTGATAGGTGGAGAAATAATTAAGAAAATATTTTTGCACGAATTTCCATTTATTTTCTCCCTATTTTAATGCCATAAATGATGAAAGGACATGAAAGTGACAAGTGTACGGTTAGATGAGAAAAAGAAAATATTACGTGTACGGCTAGATGGAAGACACATGTACGGTCGGATGCAAGACACATGTGCGGTTTGATTAAAGACATGTGGCTTGATGATGTAAGCATCATGTCATCATGATAAGGTAAGCATGATGTCATAGGACACTTGTCACTGTAAGATCAAAAGAGAAAAAGGATGGTCCAGATCGAGCCACGTATTTTTAAGATCAACGGTCCAGATTCAGTCTGCTTTTCTATAAATACCCCCTCCCCTCCCTACCATTTCGTCCAAGCATAAGGAATCCATGGGGAAGCTCTTGCAAAATGGTTTCTAGAGAGAGAAAGAAGAGGGAGAAAGAAAGGCCAAGTGGTTTCAAGCCAGATCAAACTCTAAAACAAGGTATGTGATGGTTATATCACCTGATTTTATGCCTATTTCGGATTAGTTACTGTGCGTATCTGATTCTGAAATTTTGTATGCTTAAAGTGCACTCTATGAGATTTAAATCCATAGGTAGAACACATCATTTGGATATGTGTACAATTTATGGTGATTTTTCAAAGTTAGGGTTTGATATCTGGAAACAGTATTGAACTTTTGGAAGAGTTTTGAGTTCCGTACAATTCCGGTGCTGTTTGGCATAGAATTGGTTCCTGAAACTAATTTTGGTGTAAATTTAACTTAAGGAGATTTTGGTGAGACTTGGAACCACTCAATTTGGATTTTTTTAGAATTAATTATGAATTTTCAAATTTGAGCAAAAATTCTGGAAATTCTGCGTGAACAGTACTCGCGAAGCATAATTTCCAGATTTGATCTTCTTAAATCTAAGGCCATCTAAAGTGGTCCTAATTGATAAGAAATGGATCTTAAGGATGGAAAATGATAAGATTTATGTTAGAAAAGTTGGAAAGAAAACCCTAAGACTAAGAGAAAGGGTTGAGGTTCAAGAAAGCTAGTCTTGAACTTTATGTAATCTAGTGGTCCTAATGGATTGTATGATCAATGTGACTATGTTTAGGACCTTTGGAACATCCAAGAGGATGTTTAGTGATGTTGACTGAATGTCCACATGGTTGGAAAGACAAGGGAATCAAAGGAAAAGCAAGGGGAAAGCCATGTTACAAGTGTAGTGAACTTACCTATACTGTGTGCTTGATATGTATGCTTGCATGATGTGATTGTGTTGCCATGATGTGACTAAGCTATGATGAAAATTGCAAGTTTATGTTATGTTTTGCCTTGGCAATATGTTATGGAAGCATGAAATGCTTTAGCTTACTTTCCATGGCATTCATGTGTTAATGTTATAACATGTCATGCATGTGCATTATGTCTTGCATGCTTATGGGTAGTGTTTGCTACTGAGATTCCCCCGAATCTCACCCCTCCCTAACCAACCATTTAGGTCAATCAATGATGGGCAATAATGGCATGGGAAGCAAGGAGAAGTAAGCGGAGAATTATTTTTGTTAATGGATGAGACTGTTGATAAATGTATAATTCTACTATTTTGTGAACTATGTTATGGATACCAATGATGCCTTGTATTTAATTATAATATTTATGGCATGAATGAAAGTGTATAAGCATGAACAGGAAAGAGTAAGGCCATGTTATGTATGCCAAAGAAATAAAAAGAATTAAAGAGATGTTAAGGGATAAAACGCAAGTCCTGGAGTAGTGAGTTTGTAGCTCTAGTTTGACCTATCAAACGTATGAGTTAGGTCATAAGATTTGGCAAGCAAAGAGATCTGATGTTTCTCTTTAAAATGAGGGGTAGTTTTCCTGATTCCGATAACCGAGCAGAAAGTTATGCCTTTCCAAAGTTAGGCAAAAATACAGTAAAAATCCGAAAATGACCAAATGAACAGTAACTTTTTCAAAGGAAATTGAGCTCGAATTTCAAGGCAATCAGTTCAGAAATTATTTTTCCTCAAAATTTTATCCAAAGAGCTTTCTGTAGAACTTAGAATCACTCAATTTCAATTTTTCTACAATTAGTTATGAATTTTCGAAGTTTGTCACATTTTAAGGTGACAATGAATAGTAACCCGTAAATGAAAATTTTCAAACTTGATTTTTCATCAATTGTAGCCTTCAAAAGTGATTCCAAATGCTTCCGCAAGGAAAGTTAATTGATTTAAACATGAGGTGTTACATTTACACCCAAAAGTAAATAGTCCTTGTAAGGATGTTTCATTACTTCATACATGTTAAAAGAAACTTTATTATTACCTACTTCCATTGTAATAGTCCCCTCTTTCATGCTAATCATGGTATTAGCAGTCCTTAAGAAAGGTCAACCGAGGATTAGTGTGGTGTCATTTAAAAGCTCAGAAGACATGTCAAGCACATAAAAATCAGCAGGAAAAACCAAATCCTTAACTTGGACCAAAATATCCTTAATAATGCCCTCAGGATACCTAATAGTCTTATCAGCTAGTTGGAGTATGACAGTAGTAGATTTAAGAGTCTTGACTCCTAGTGAAGTGTAAATGAACTTAGGCATGACATTAATGGCTACTCCTAGATCTAGTAGGGCTCTCCTATAGTGACTTTTCCTATAGTGCAAGGGATGGTGAAAAATCCAAGGTCTTGGCATTTTATTGGGATTTGGGGTTTAGACAAGGCAAACACATTAGAGGGCAATTGGACTCTTTCATTAGGCTTAAATCTCCTCTTTTGTGTACACAGCTCTTTAAGAACTTTTGTATATTTAGGAATCTTTTTAATTAGGTCAAGTGTCACATCTAGTAATATGGCATTTAGGAATAGGGATATTCCTAAATAATTAAGGGTAAAAAATGACAAGGAGAAATAGAACAATTTTGGTGGAAAATAATTATTATAATTTTCCAAGCCAATTATGAAAAGTTTGACTAATTAAAGACAATTAGTCAAGAATAATTATGGAAAAATAAGAAAAATGTTCCTTGAGAATTATATGGGATTATAAAATTGGTTTTATGACCAAATTGCCCTAAGAGAAATTACAAAGGAATTTAAGGGCGATTTAAGCAGTTTAAGGTCCTTTATTTGGAAAATTCCAAATAAATATTTTTAAGGAGAATAAAATCCCAAAAAAATTCTTATGATATCCCAAGGAATTATAAGAGATTATAAAATTAAAAGAAGACCCTCAAGTATCCAAGATTTTTCTCAATTCCTCTTAAAAGTGAAAAAAAAAATCACTAAAGAGAAGGAAATTAGTTTTCCTTTTTATTTAATTATTGAGAAATTAAATTTGAGACAAAGAGGGCAATTTGGGAAGATAAAAATGAGGACAATAATTTATGGATCTGACAGAAAATAATTACAGAGGCTAGAGTACTGTAATTATAGAAAAGAAGTTAAACCCGAAGTAAAAGTGCACCGATAAAGCAAGAAGCAGAGTCTTGCACTTTACTTGGCCCACAAGTTACCACTTTTCAAGCCTTTAATGGATGGTAATTAAAGCTTTTCAAGTGTCAAGCTACCAATGGAGAGGATCTTGACTTTGGAATTTAATTACATTATGATTTAAGTTAATTAAGAGAGAGGATTAAGACTAAGTAGGCTTTTGACACATGGCATAACATTAATGATGGTTGGTGGGATTTTTTGTGTGCATTGAATGAGCTCATCCTTCCCCCTAAATCTGATCAATGTTTTGGCCAAGCAAGAAGAAAAGGGAAAAGAGAGAGCTTGAAGGGAAATCAAGCAAAAAGCAAGCATATTTGATCTTCCAACTAAGATCCAAGCTTGGTAAGTTGTCTTAAGATGTTCCTTGCTTTGTTTTATTGCTTTGTATGGTTGAAATTTCTGGTTTTCCCTCTTCATTTGGAGCTGGCCGAAATGCTTATGGGGCAAGGGAGGAAGTTTTATGGTTCAATCTTGCTAGAACACTTCAAAGTATGGTAGATCCTAGTAGTTACAAGTGGTTGAAGGTTGATTTTGGAGTGTTTCCTTGGTTGTGTTGCTTGAGACCCATTTCGGCCAAGGCAAGATCTAAACCCTAGGATGAGTTTTTAAAGTTTTGAGGCTTCCATTGTGCTCAAAATGGAAAATAGTGTAGGGTAAACCTAAAGAACAAGTGTTGGAAGCCATAGAATCAAAGTTGAAATTTTTGGATAAGGAACCCTAATGTTTCGGTCAAGCTGAAACCAAAAGGAGAAAATTTATTTTGTTAAATCCAAGTAGATATTTGGAATCTTCATGAAAAATCATATAGGAATGAGTCAAGAGGGAATTTTTAGGGTTAAAGGAAATAAACTCTAAAAATTCAAGAATAAAGATTGAAGCTTTAAGGAGTTCAGGAATTACTTGATTTATGTTGTTGATTTTTATGAGGAATGGTTGATGATTCTTGTTGCCCTTTTTGTGAATTTCCATACTAGGGTTTGGCATTTGTGGAAGCAAGAAAGAAGAACAAGAAAATCAAAGAGTATTGGATTAAGGTAGTAAGATTTAATTGACCTTAATGTTGAGTGTTGCATTGATTGCTATGCAATTTCATGTGCTATTATGTAGTTGAACTAAATGATGATGATGATGATGATTGTGTAGCTATACTCTTTGCTTTATGTGCCTTGGCTATTGCATGTTAGAGTGCTACATGTATGAGGTAAAGTAGTTCCCTATTAATAGCAAAGGGTTGAAATGCTTGTAATTGATGCATGTTAATGTTTTGGTTGATTGATCTTGCTACTGGGATTTCTTAAAATCTCATCCCCCAAATATAATTTAACGTTTTAGGACATAAAAATCCTAAGAGAAAGCTGAAGATTGGAGGCTAAATTATGGTGTCACACCATAATAATTTCGTGAACATTTGGTTATGTATAAATATCAATGGTTGGTGCTGTAATTCCTAAGCAAGACGTCAGTTTAGAGCCACATTTTATTTAGTTACTGAATGAATTCCTGCACGAAATTTGGTATACTTAAATTTCACATCCTGAGCTTCAAATTGATATGTAGCACGTTAAAAATGGCCAACTACACGATTTTTAATGATTTTTCAAAGTTAAGGTTCAGAATCTGAAAAAAGGATTTTTGCCAAATGGACAGAGGTGAATTTCAGAAAAGCCTGACGCTTTTTTCAATGGAATTGGTTCATAAGATTATTTTTCCTTGAAAGAGAATTCAAATATCTTTTTATATAATTTTTAACTACTCCATTTTGATTTTTCTAGATTAAGTTATGAATATTTGAAGTTGGGCCAGAGAACTAGATTTTTACCCGATGAACAGTAAAAATCCGAAAATCAGCGTTTTTTTATGGCTTTTGAGCCCAAGACCATTCAAGATGATCTAAAATGGTTTTAATTAAACCCTAAGTGGATCTGATAGTAAGGTGCGACATCAAGCAAGGGAATGTTGACTTCTACCTTCCTAAAAGTCTCAAGCAACTCATGATCTTGCCTTTCATTGCCTATTTTTACATTTTTCAAGTAAGAATGAGGAAAAGGTAGTTCATTGATGTTTACTTCCTTACCTTTCTTGCTCAAGGCTCCATGCTTGCTTGGTTCAGATTCCTTTGTATTCCCCTTGCCATTATGATTGGTAGTAGACTCCTTCTGTCGCAATTTTATCTCCTTGGAGCTTTCGGACTTCTTAACCTCCTAAGGTGGTGATGGCAGCTCATCACAAGTGATCTCCTCATCAACAACCTCATCCTCCTCTTCATTAAACTTTACTTGCTTCCCACTTCAAAGAGTGATAGCATTCAAACCCTTAGGGTTTATAATAGTGTTAGAGGGGATAGTCCCACTGCTCCTAGCTTGCTGCTCACTCATGTTATTGGATAACTGAGTTACATAGGAATTGATGTTCTCAGCCTTTGTCTCCCAATGCTCCATTCTTTTCTCTAGGGCATTAAATCTAGCATCATTTTTAGAGGAGTCTTGTTGAATCAAAGAGGCCAAAGAGTTAAACTGATTGGCATTGGAAGTCCTTTCTTCTTTCATCAAAACCATCATATTATCCAGGGGTTGATTTGTGTCTTATTTCGAAGGAATGGCTAAGGCCTGAGGTTGGTTTTGGAATTGGTTTGAGGATGAACCAACTCCTCCAGTCTACTAAAATATGTTTGTGTCACACCTTGCTTATATAATACCTTAGCATTCATTTAGAACCATTCCAGACCACTTTGGATAGTCTTAAGTTTAAAAATTTCAATTTGGACGTTAATTTTCAAAAATTACTGTTCACTGTCCAGTTTTCAGATTACAGGTCCAACTTTGAAAAACCATAACTAATTCTAGAAAAATCATATGGAGGTGTTCCAAAATTCTACGGAAAGCTCTTTCAATGCTATTTAAGGGAAAAATATTCAACTGAACTCATCCTCACTGAAAACGTACAGTTTATTGGATTAAGATTACTATTCGTTTGGAAAAATCTGGACTTTCCAGATTCTACGCCTTAATTTTGAAAATTCATATCTCTTCGTATACAGATACAAATGAGGTGATTTACCACTCATTTTGAAGCTTGGGATATGCATTATATGTGTACCAAATTTCGTAGCTTAACTCATTCATATGATAGGTCCAACTGAAGCTTGAAATTAACTGCTTCAGGACCTACGTTTTATCCCTTAATATCTCTTTACTTTAATTCTTTTTATTTCTTTGGCATACCTAACATGGGCTTACTTTTTCCCATTCATGCTCATATACTTTCATTCATGCCATAAACATCCTAAGCATATACATTGAATTGATGGCATTCATAACATAACTTACAACATAGGAGAATTATACATTGAATAATAATATCAATCATTAGCATTAATAATTCTCCACTTCTTCTCCTTGCTTCGCATGCCCTTAGTGCCCATCATTGATTTGACCTAAATGGTTGGTTAGGGAGGGGATGAGATTCGGGAGAATCTCAGTAGCAAACAATACCACATAATCATGCTAGATGGATGCTAATGCACTACACGCAACTTGTTTATTCTCTTGTTAATTAGTGACATACTAGCATGATCAAAGCTAACTTCTTGATGCATGGCTATGGAGACATAATCTACTCATCATGAATAGCAATTACAGCAGCTAAAACATGTCACAACAACATGCAAATAACATGTACACGGCAACACACAAGCATACCACATCAAGCAATGACAATAGGTAAATTCACTACCTTGCACCTCAAGCCTTCCTCTTACTTTTCCTTTGACTCCCTTGACTTTCCAACCATGTTAGCTTTCGGTCAATATCATCAAACATCCTCTTGGATGTTCCAAAGGTCCTAAACATAGTCATAATGATCATACAATCTATTAGGACCACTAGATTACATAAAGTTCAAAGCTAGCTCTCTTGAATCTCAACCCTTTCTCTTAGTCTTAGGGTTTTCTTTCTAGCTTTTCTAACATAAATCTCATCATTTCCCATCCTTATGATCCATTTCTTGTCAATTAGGACCACTTTAGATGGCCTTAGATTCAAGAAGATCAAATCTAGAAATTTTGGTTCACGGGTACTGTTCACGCAGAATCTCCAGAATTTTTGCTCAACTTTGAAAATTCATAATTAAATCTATAAAAATCTAAATTGAGTGCTTCCAAGTCTCACTGAAAGATGATTAAGTTAAATTTAAATGAAAAATATTTTTAGAAACCAATTCTATTCCGAACAGTACCAGAATTGTACGGAACTCGACACCCTTCCAAAAGCTTAACACTGTTTCCAGATTTCAAACCCTAACTTTGAAAAATCACCATAAATCGTACACATATCCAAATGAAGTGTTCTACCCATGGATTTAAAGCTCACAGAGTGTACTTTAAGCATGCAAAATTTCAGAATTAGATACGCACAGTAACTAATTCGAAATAGGTATCAAATCAGATGTTACAGCCACCACATACCTTGATCTTGAAGCTTGAACTTTGTTCCTTCTTCTTGGCCTTCACCCCTACGTTTTTCTCTCTAAATTTTGGCAGAGTTTCCCCTCTTAAACTCATGTTGGCTGAAAATATGAAGGGGAAGAGGCTCTATTTATAGCCAAAAAAGTTGGCTTGAATGGACCAAAATGCCCTTGGTGGCTAATAGAAAGGGTAAAGGCAAATTTGGAAGTTCAAGTGGACTTTTGCATCATCATTGCATCATCTTATTACATCATGCTTACCTCAACCTTCTAGAAGATGCCAAGTGTCATGAAAGTGGTAGGAGGAGATGGGAGATTAGATCCTAGCCGTTGGATCAAACTTGTTTCATAAGCTTCCTCCGAATTTACTTGGCCCACGTTTCTCCGGCTTTCTTTATGGCCTTTCAGAGCTCAGAAAATTGTTCTGTCTACTTTATAAATTCCCTTTAATTCTAAGAATATCTATGAATTTTCTTAGGCCATAACACTTCCTTTAAACCTTGCATAAAAATTCATTTACCAAAATGCCCTTTTATCGGCAAAACCGGCTCTTTAATTTCTTAAAGCCACTCTACTGGCCTTTTGGTTGCGGGACTAATTTTATAAATTAGTACAACCTTTCAACCATTTAACCTCATTTTTGTATACATTTTTGAGGTCTCTTGCTATTTCAAATAATTACCTCAAACGGTATACTTTTTACCGGTAATAACCTCATAAATTCCATTGAAGCTGCCTCAGGGGCATTTTCATCTTTTCTCTTCATAGAAGATCCTTAGAATATTATTTCCCATTTTCTAGGATTTTCTTGGAATTCTCTGCGTACTCTTCCATTTTTACCCCTGTTGGTCATAACTTTCTAAATTTACAGTTTAGTCCCTTCTTGGACTTAGCTTCATATAATCCTCTCTTTGAGGCTTCTAGCTTAACCTTTGGCCTGTATCTAGTCTCTTTTCTCTTTTTGGGCCTTCGAGACTTTACTGGAGCCTCTAACCTTAATTATACCCGAGCCCCTGAAAACTTTTACTTTGCAGTTTAGTCCCTGAAACTGCTTTAACTTCCTTTTCATCTTTGGGACTTCTGCTCACAGGGGTCTGGTAACCTATTTAATTTAGGCTATTTCTGGAACTTCTAGGCCTAAAAGTCTGGATGTTACAATTCTCCCCCTCTCAAAAAAATTTCGTCCTCGAAATTTCGGGTCAAACCTTTATTCTTACCCTTAATGAGAGGTTACCTGAGGAGAGTATCCTTACTTATACTTAACTCTAGCCTTTTCAACTTTTCATTATACCTCATTTCCATGTTTCCACCTTGGGCTTCATACTTACATAACACGTCGTTCTAAACTTTTCTGTCATTCAGATGAGCATGGTCTTTGCTTTTAAGTATTTTGTCACCACTGCTCATAATCTTCCTATACTTTAGGCTCATTCTTTTATTATAATACCACGACAGTATACCTGTCTTCTTGGTATTTTACTATACCATGGCATTTTGGGTTCTCTTAATACAGCCTTTATCCATTCTTTGTTGTATACCCTGCTATTCCTCTTTACTTTAAGGGCATATCTCCTTTCTTTCCTTCGTTGACTAGAACAGAATTGAGCCTAGTCTAATCGACAATAGACATGTCTGGAACAAGTCAAGGGTACTCTCTCTATATTAGTCCACTGCTGAAGGAGATTTCAATATTTTAAACTCATCTCTAGTCATCGTCTTCCCAAAGAGGTACTGTACTCTTACCCTTATGGCTCAGCTACTTTCTCTTAGGCTTGGTCTACTATGACCTCGAGAGCTACTGCGCTCTACCGTAAGCCTCTTTAGGATCCACTATGACCCTGGAATACTATCATCCATCTGAGCCATCTTAGGATCTCTAGGAGACTCTGGACCATAGAGTTGAGTAATAAAATAAGTCACCTCCACTCAGCTAGTAACTTGACTGATTATTCCCCAAGACTGCTCACAGATATCAGTATTGTCTTCTTAGGCATTGCTCAATCCTTTCTGTCAACTCCTGAAATTCTTAGCTTTCCCTATTTCTTTAGCCCTTCGTTTTAGCTTCCTTAAGTCACTTTCCTTTCTTTGTGCCTTTCGAATCCCTAGGCACTGGCTCATCTCTAGAGCCCATTAACTTACTATTATATCAATGCCAGCCTACCTTGTCTTAGGACTCTGTAGTCTTCGCTGTCTCTTAATAGTTTGGATAGCATCAGGAGAGGACTTATATCATCACATTCTCATATCCTTATATCGGCTACTTCTGCATTCACACTTCCCAGTTTCACTCTCTCTCTCTGGGGTAAGGTCCTCCTGTGCCTTATCTCGGCTACTTCTGCTTTTCCTGTGGGAGGACAGTTGCTTTAACTGGAGCATCGTCAACTCAACCACTTGCTTTCTATTTCATTCCTTCAAAGGATAGCTTACTCTTACTAGAGCAGCGTCACTCTGATCCAGAGAACCACTTCCCAATCTTAGAGAGGTACTTCATGGTCAAGACTTTCCTCATGCAATCTCGGCTAGGGTACATTCCTCGAATACCATATCCCTATCAAAGGGAGCCTCTCTACTAGATTACTCAATCTTATAAGCAGTGGCATCTATCTATAGGAATCTCATTTCTTAGATTCCTTAATGGCCTAATTGCCATGGTTGCACACTCTTGGATACCTTAGAGACATAAAAGAATATCATTTTAGTCTTTAACATTATCATATATCTAAGCATCATCAAGCTCTAGGTATCACAAGGAACTTACTTATCTCTCTTTGTCTATTAGTTCCCAATGCAACCATCCACTATCATGTTCTTATTCATTTCCTTTCGTCTCCATCCTCAAGAGGGATCTTGCCTCACTTTACTCTTTCTAACTTTCTTTATCTCTTGACCAATTATTCTTATTGTCAGGTATTGATCACCATACCCTCATCCATCACAGCGAACATTTAATCACCTTGCTGTGTCGTATCTAGGTTAGGTACCTAGGTCATCATTGACCTTTCATTTATTATCATCTAATCTCTATCCCTCTTGATTCATTATCCCTTAGGGATTTCTAACTCTATTCAGGGATTTGAACAAGCTTTAAACATCTCATTCTGTTACCATGCCTCTATCGAGGTCATATCGATTACTTAAGGTACAGGTTGATATTCAGTTCCCTTACTAGGGCATTGACTTATACCTCTAACTGGCTTATTGTATCCTTAACCATTTGTTTCTATGGTCAAATGCTAATCATAAAGTGACCATACTACACAGCAGGCATTAATCATTAAAACATCTCTGCTGTGTGACCTTCCAGTCAGGCACCTTTAACTAATTACCCGAGGCTTAGGTTGTCACCCTGCTTCCCTATTAGGGTCTAGACTCAAATTCCTTATTGGTTTACCATATTCTTAGCCATTACCCTCAGGAGGCGTCTTACAACTTTGACTCATTCCCTGGTCAAGCTCTCTTAACCCAACCATTCCTGTCCTGAGGAGGAGTCTCTTAGCAGTGATTACTTATCTCTCAGGTTACTCTTATCATTTCTTACTTCTCTTCTATATCTATTTCCCCTGAAGAAAACACATCACTATCATAATCTCAATTGGACCAATCCTAGTCACCAGTTACTTTTCTAATTAGGTTTTCTCTCACACCAAGCGTTACTTGAACCAATACTCTGCTTATACCTTAGTCAGGACCTCTACAAGAACTTCCCAACGGTTACTTATCGTTGGGTTACTTTTGCCTAAGCACGCTTAACTGAATAGTGCTGATAGGCACGAACCCTAGTACCTTGCTATCTTAGGCCCTTCTTATTCTACCTTTAGTCAGGTCTGTTCAGCTTACATTCTTATCTCTCTCTCCTTATCTTAAGGATTTACCTATCAATACTCAGTCTGTCTCTGTGTCACAAGGGTTCTTCCTGTATCTAGAGCTAGCCTGAATGTCTCTTTTTCCAGGTCTTATGGCTCCAACTCCTCTAACTTTGGCTTTCCTCTATTAATCGGAAGGAAATTGAATCCAGCTTAATTAATGATAAGGTTATCTGGAAGGAAATCATGGGTACTCTCTCAGTACTGGTTTACAACTGAAGAAGGTTTCCACATCCTCAACTTGTCCTTGGTCCTCATCTTCCCAAATAGGTACCAATCTCTGGGAGACTTAGACCATAGGACTAAGTGAAGTCATCTCCACTCAGTTGGTCACCATACTAATAATTCCCCAAAACTGTTCCAAGAACCAATACCATTTTCTTAAGCCTCCTGTTAATTCCCTAGGCAACCTACTCATCTCTTAGGTGCCTAAGCCAATCTGTCTTAGGAGTTCTCTTACTCCTCTAGCTGCTCTTACCTCTCTTGCTACTTTAGAACGGTACAGAGAGAGGACTTATGCAACTTCTCTTTCCTCTACTTTACTTTCAGTACGAGCATACTCTAACATGCATGTCTGCATTTTAATGCAAGGAGTGTAAGCTCTTCTGATTGCTATGTCCGTAGCATGCCGACTGGACATCTTATCCCTACAAGAGGGAGCCTCTTTCTCTGTTCGCAGCTGCTTCTGGAAGTTATAGGGAGAGGACTTTTGAGATTCTTTTTCTTTCTATTTGCCCTTCTCTGCTAAGCTCAAGGACATTGAACCCTAGCTTTATTCTTGGCTAGTCGTGCTTCCATTAGGTAAGGTCAACTCCACTTGCCTTGCCTCGACTGCTTCCCTTTCCCTGATCGGATAGGGCATTTTGCTCCATCTAGAGCAGTGTCAATTCTGACTTGAAGGACCAATTCCTATTTTCTCTAGGAAGATTCCTGGCCAAGAACTTATCCCTTGGAAAAGGTGCCTCTCAACCTAACCCCACGTGACTGAGTATCTCTTAACATCATCGGGAACATGCCAATCTCATAATGCTAGTTCCCGCATGGCTATCTGTCTCATTCTCATCTCTTTCTCTTCTTTTTAATCCCTAAGAATTCCACTAGGATTATCTACCTTGACTTCACTATCTCCATGTTCCTATTTATCTATTCAGGAACTTGAGATGGCTACTCTATCATAGTGCCCATCTCTAACAAGGCTTTAAGAGCTTGTCCAGCTTAGGTGACCACTACACCCTCTTAGCGGTGTACAGACTCAACCCCTAACTATCTTGTTCAACTCATCATTACTCTTCCTCTTGAGGGGGAATCTGATAGCTTTTAAATAGTGGCTACTACTCTCCCTTTGAGCTCTATCAGTCTTACTCTCAGGGACCTCATAGTCCATCAAGTCGTGCCAAGATACCACCTCAGCATCTGAGAGTCACTATCTCTATTCGTCATGACCAGAATTCTTATTCGCCACCACTTTCTTTGGTTCATCATAACGAAACATACTTTCTCTTACTTCTGCTAGTTTTACTTAGCTTTGTTCATCGTAACCTCAACTGCTGCCTGAAGGACTTCCATGTCCTAGCCTCACTGTAATCCCCAACTAAGTCAACTACTTCCTTTCAAGCAATGAAGGAAGGGTCTGGCTCACAACTCTAGGCCATTAGCACCTTTGCTTTCCCTTATCCTCAGGGATTACCAGTGGCAGAAATTAATCTTTAGCTCTTTTGACCTTTTTATATCTATTTAGGAATCAAAGATAATTACTTTGATCGTGCTGCCTTAACCTTGTATCAAGGCTACAGTAATTGTATCTAACTTAGGTTGCCACTTGACCCTTTTTCTTCTAGGGTTTAGACTCATACCTCTATCTGACTTATGAGCCATTATCCCTTTCTCTTTAGAAGGAAGTCTCTTTATCTTTACACAGTGGCTACCTTCCTCTGCGCATAACTTCTTATCATTATTTTATCTGTACCTTTCTAACAGAGGATCCCAACTTCATTTAAAGATCCTTATTTTCCCTAGAGCATTCACCTCCAATCCATAACCTTAGTTGGACCTTAGCTAGTATTCCACTACTAGCTCTAACCTGAACTGGGCTTTTCTAAATTCTTGCAGATAGTTCTCTTCTTCCTATGCCAGAACCTCTGCTCTGATACCAAAAATGTCACACCTTACTTATATAATACCTTAGCATTCATTTAGAACCATTCCAGACCACTTTGGATAGTCTTAAGCTTAAAAATTTCAATTTGGACGTTAATTTTCGGAAAATTACTGTTCACTGTCCAGTTTTCAGATTACAGGTCCAACTTTGAAAACCATAACTAATTCTAGAAAAATCGTATGGAGGTGTTCCAAAATTCTACAGAAAGCTCTTTCAATGCTCTTTAAGGGAAAAATATTCAACTGAACTCATCCTCACTGAAAACGTACAGTTTATTGGATTAAGATTACTATTCGTTTGGTAAAATCTGGACTTTCCAGATTCTGCGCCTTAACTTTGAAAATTCATATCTCTTCGTATACACATCCAAATGAGGTGATTTACCACTCATTTTAAAGCTTGGGATAGCATTATAAGTGTACCAAATTCCGTAGCTTAACTCATTCATATGATAGGTCAAACTGAAGCTTGAAACTAACTGCTTCAGGACCTACGTTTATCCCTTAATATCTTTTACTTTAATTCTTTTTATTTCTTTGGCATACCTAACATGGGCTTACTTTTTCCCATTCATGCTCATATACTTTCATTCATGCCATAACATCCTAAGCATATACATTGAATGATGGCATTCATAACATAACTTACAACATAGGAGAATTATACATTGAATAATAATATCAATCATTAGCATTATAATCTCCACTTCTTCTCCTTGCTTCTCATGCCCATTAGTGCCCATCATTGATTGACCTAAATGGTTGGTTAGGGAGGGGGTGAGATTCGGGGGAATCTCAGTAGCAAACAATACCACATAATCATGCTAGATGGATGCTAATGCACTACACGCAAATTGTTATTCTCTTGTTAATTAGTGACATACTAGCATGCTCAAAGCTAACTTCTTGATGCATGGCCATGGAGACATAATCTACTCATCATGAATAGCAATTACAGCAGCTAAAACATGTCACAACAACATGCAAATAACATGTACACGGCAACACACAAGCATACCACATCAAGCAATGACAAATAGGTAAGTTCACTACCTTGCACCTCAAGCCTTCCTCTTACTTTTCCTTGACTCCCTTGA